>NW_009937677.1:11383-83530 GCF_000696875.1 Nestor notabilis
CCTGGTATTTTCTGTTTTTACAGAGGAGGATGATTCTCACCTCCTGCTGCGTTGGTAAGGGGTGCCTGCAGGCTTGCATTTAGCAGATCTGGAGAGAAAACAGCAGGGCCTTCTGTGATTTCTGGGTCTGTAGCAACTTCTAAATCATCACAGTGCTCCCCCCATGCTTGCTTAACCTCATTTTTCAGTCATTTCAGGAGTCTAAGTGGAGCAAAATCACTCTTTATGTGCATTTTATTAAGCAGTGGATAAAGAAAGAATAAAGTTTATTCAGCATGTCCCTCAGAAGACATGAAACTCCAGCCTGCCTGCCAGTTAGCTTCTCATGCATGCAGAGAACAGCTCATATTCACTCCTAATGTTTTATTATATTAAGAAAATATATAAAATTGTCACATGTATACAAAATTCTGTTCTTAAAGACTCATCACTTTGCCAAAACTGAGCTCATTTTCATCAGGCCACTCACAGCGGTTTCTTGGGAAGGCCTGCCTCCCTTGCCAAGTGGGATCTGCCAGTACCCAGCTTTTGTAAACTGTCTATTAAAATTATAAAGATTATTTGATGGACCAGAAGTGCATTCTTTCTCTGTCAAGGATGGTATGCATTCATGTTTGCAACACAAATTGTATTTGCTTTGTGTTTGCTCTAGCTTTCTGGAAAAGTTCAGTTCAGTAGGAAATAACAAAAGTGCTAATGCATGGAATACATAATTCAAATGCTCTAATGATCTTCACTCTGGGTGCCGGTAACATTTTAGCTGTGATAAATACATCTTTTCCTATCTGTTGTATAAAATCGTTAATGCAAAACACCCAGCTGATTTACAGTGATTAATACATCTTTCAAGCATACTGCCCTGTCCTGAATTACGAGGCAGGTTCATAAGAACATTTTTCTAGTGCCACCATCCCTTTTGCAACAGCAAATTAATTTCCACCTTCCATGGGCCTAGGACACTGGGATGAAGATATCTGCCCACCTTGGCACACCTAGGCCCGTGTGCTTGGGCTTGCCGTTGGCTGGAGACAACAGTGTTCCTGCTCTGGGGAGTCAGCCACATCTCATCAATGGATGGATGCTTCACCCCACCTACTTCATATTAAAAATGACATGCAGTCAGGCAGGCTCTCACAGACATCCTTTGTCTAGGCTTTAGATGAATTGTTTTCATGGAAATAGTTTGTTTCTCTTTATTCATGCCTGTATTCTGCTAGAAATCCTTATTTTAACATCATTTCTTTCTGGAAATGGCTGAAGCAGGCATCTTGAGGCTTCCTGATCACTTATATTTTACTTTTTAACTTTTTATATACAAAATACTTTTATATACTTTTATATATACTTTTGTGTATATATACAAATATACTTTTTATATACAAAATTTTATAAAGATCTATCGATCCACAGAAATTATTTGCAATGCATGTACATGTTCAATGAAAAATAGCAAGCAGTGTTATAAACACACACCGCTAATTTTAATAGTAGTACATATGTGGTCAGCAAAGCAGATTAAACTTTTTTGTCTGCTTCTTTTTTTAAATTTATTTTTCAAAGCCCTGTGAAGAGAAAATCTTTTTTAAGAAAAAAATTGTAAGTTCGTAGAAAAAAAAGTGCTTTGGCATGAATATATTAGGAGCATTTCAATATGCTTATCTGAAAGCTAACTATTTATATAAAAAAAAAAATTAGAGATGTCAGCTTTCTCCTTTTTTTTCTTCTTTCTTATTTCCCCCAGTAAGAAAAAACCAATCTTTGGAAAGTTGCTATAAGAAAGGGGAAAATATTTCTATTGGAAAATATGGCAAAAATTAAGGTATTTTCAACTACCTCTTTTCACTAGTGACATAACATGTCACAGGACTGTAGTGACAGGCATACTGCTACGTATCTAGCAGACACAGGACTAGTTATAGAACATATATCACAGGGAAAAAAAGATGCCAGAGAAAAGTATATTGTGTCTCCCTTACTTCTTCAGTATCTGTCTTATGACTGCATGTAATTTCTTGATAGGGGTGAAATAATAATGATATGTTTCTACATTTCTACTTTAATCTGGGGAATCTCTTAGAGGAAATTAGTGAGCTGGGTCTAATGAAGACATCTAATGAACTGTCTTCATTTTACATGTGATGAAAGTGATAGATGAAGCATTTAAATGATAGAAGTGGAAATCCAAATTCCGCCTTCACTGAGGAGGTTTGGCATTAGGCATCTCAACTAAGATAGTTTTGTAATACATGAGGAACCTGCATTTGGGGAAGAAATATTATGCCTCTTTGCAGGACATCCCCCATAGGTCTCCCTAAACCAGTTAAGAAAAGTTAACAAACTGAGCAAATTCCTGATCTTGGGGGTACAGATATGAGATGGAGCCAAAACTAAACACTGTGCTACAGCCACTGCTATCTAAAACTGCAGCTTCTTGACATAATGACAGGAGATAGCATGCAGGTTTTGGCATGAAATAAATGGATCTGGGAATCTATGTGCTTCTATTCAAATAAATGCATTTGTTCCAGAGGAGCAGAGGTAGTGTGATGATACATTGTGGGGGAAAAAAAGTACACTGCAATTACTTTGTGATGCTCTCACCACAGTCATTATGTACACGGATTATCTTCACTGTCTCTCTCAATTGCATCAATTAGACCTGTACATTAATATTTGGGAGGTAATTTTCTCAGTTGAGCATGATGAAATAGAGCTTTAACCTTCCTTATGCTACACAGGTCTTTGTATCTTTCTTGGATTATTCTGAAGTGTGTTTGCATTGCCTCCTTTTATTAGTTTTAGTCATTATCATTACTATTGCCCAGACTTTGTCCATGTTACAACCACATTCATTTGCCTCCTTCCACTGTGCAATGAGCAAGCCCTTGATACTGATGCAAGATTCGGCTGTGATTTCTCTTTAATGTGTACTTCATGGCCCCCATTTTGCAGAGATTTCTTCAGCCACGTCTGAGCATCCCCAGAATAAAAGTGGAAATGTTTTGAGTGCTTGAATACATGCTGTGAATTTATCAACTCTTCTGTGCTAAACTTCTTAAAATAAAACTGATCCTACATGTGCCATATAAACATTCCCTGTTGACATGGTAGATTAGCAAACCTGCTGAATTATCCTGGATTACAGACTACACAGCCATTATCTTCCCTAGCTTTGCAGGTGAAAATCTGGGTATATATTTCGCACCATATCATTAACCTTCACAAATTCTCCATTGGTCTCTGAAATATTGTTTTTTTACAACACAAAAAGCAAATGAAAAAGTACAAACTCACACCCACCCTCAATCTACCCGGACACCTGTCTCTTTGTGAAACAAAGATTGTGGAGCTTTTCATTCTTCTGTAGCATGAAGGCAAAGAGGTTTCCACATTCATAAACCAAAATGGCACTATTGTAGCATCTGCTTGACTGGTTTAGACATCATTACAACAAATGACCATCCAATCGTTACTAAATAGCAAGAACTTTCAGCTAAACTGCAGAACCTCTTTCTATCCCACAGATTAAAAAGGTTAGCTTTTCAATCCTTTGTACTAAGGATTTGAAGTTTGCTTGAGAAGCTGTTTTGGGGTGTGGGGATACTGCAGAGTGGATGCCAGGATGCTGAGCTCCATCTCTGGTTTTGATTACATGGGGAAGGACTCCAGAGGCAACACAGCTCCTCCTGTCTTAGGCTGCTGCAACTCGGAAGCATCCTGCAGTTGTATACAGGACCTGTCTTTGCCTGCTGCTAAAATTAAGCCATCCATCTGAAGAAATGTGGCATGTCTTTATGGGAGCTTGAGTCCAGCACAGGTATGAAAATTCAGCATAGACAAACCTATGCTTGATGCAGTTGGCCACTGGATCCATAAGAAAATGGGACACATTTTCCTGTGACATGTAGCCTTTTAATGCAACCATTTGCAGAGCTTTGTCTGCCCTTGCTACATTTTCTGGTTTTACTCTGATGAACTTCTACCTATTTGAGTATGCTGAAGACAGAAAAATACGTAGTGAACTGGCTTTATTATATATAGCGCTGATTTCCCTGTGGGGAGCTGTCTGCAGATCATTACTTTAAGTTCATGTTTTGTCCCTGAACTGTAACTTGTACTTCCAAACCTTACTGAAAATGCACTGCCTTCTCTCCAAAACATGTTTCTATTTTATTCATTCATTAACATTCACAAAAACTTTTAAAGTTAGAATATGAAAGGAAAAAAAAACAAAAGATTCTTCATCTCATCACTTCTTTGGTTTTTTTTTTTTTTCATTGCGATATTCAGATTTAGTCAACAATAAAAGAGTAAAAGTGTGAACATGTGAAAGAACAACTTTGTGAAGATGCCTGACAGAATTTGAAAAGAAAGAGTCCTTTTTTCCTTTTCTCTTCTCTCTGATTTAGCTTTAGCACTGATGTGACAAAGTTGCCCAAGTCACTTCATTTTTTTGTAGGAAGACTGAGAGAAAGGCACATACATTTTAGTCTCTCCTAGGGTAAAACCTGCTGCAGCTAAAGACTGTTTTGCCATTGACTTCAGTGAAGTCATAGTATCAGCATTAGATACTCCTGGTCCTAGTCAGTAAAGAGAAGGGAGGGAGACCAACACTGGTCTGGTCTTTTCCCTCCACCATGGGTCTGTGTAACTCGTGGAGCAGGTGAGCCAGGATACCCTGAATTGGGATAGGTGCTCAGCCTTTGCACATGTTGGTTCAGGTTCTTGCCAGCCACTCACATAATGTTTCCCAGTATCCTTTTTTGGTTTTCTATACAGTAGCTCAGGACACAGCAGAATTTAAGTCAAGTCTAATGTCTGTGATGTCTTACAGCCTTATGGCGGGCTTACGAGCAATCTGAGCAAACTGAAAATAGACCATTTAAAATGTTGCTCTTAGCAGGTATTATTTACAGTCAGTCTGACAAGATGAAACCAAAGTATAAATCAAACTTCGGAGCACAAATCTTGCTGGTTGCCATGTTAGTAAATCAGCTCACCTAAATAATCTTGAGCTTTTGACAATGATGCAGCCTTCTGGATTGAAAATTCAGCTCCTGCTTGTGCAGTGGACTTGATCTGCTGATATTTCAAAGGATTGAGATCCTATTTCTAATGGTTCAGTTTATACTCAACTATATTTTGAGCAGCACTGAGCTGAATACAAACAGCTGATATTCAGGTCTGTCTGCTCTGACTAAGTAGAGTAGGTTAGGGAAAGTGCCTAAGTTGTACACATTTTCCAACAGAAAATAACAAGCAAACACAGGAATGTGGGGAGACAAATAACATAGTGCATATGAAGAATGTTCTCATGAACTGCATTTTGTTTGTTTTAACTTTTCAATTTGGAAGGAAAATCCGATGTTTTCAATCCATACCTCTAAGCTTTTCCTCAGAACAAAAAGCCTGAGTTAGAAAGATGTGATTTCTGCTTTTCACTGAAGGTCTGGTATTGTTTGGTAATACACTGTATTCTATATAGCCTCAATTACTAGCCCACTCAGATCTGACAGCCATTAATTATTCAAGACGTGATCTACTAAACTCTACATCTGGAAACGATGTCACTTTTTGCTTTCGGCATTAGAAAATCTGACTTAATGTTAAACACATACTCTTAAATGCAAAACTTTGAGGGAAATTAGTACAGCTGAACACTGTTTTTACAGATTAAATTTTAAAATAAATTGCACATGCCTTTTATTTAATAGTTATACTGTTTCACCACATTTCAGTGTGCTGTATTCTGTTCATATATCTACTGGTTGATCTTACATCTCTCACAGATCTAATGCTTGCTCTTATGTGATCCTTTCAGCATAGCTGCAATTGAGTGGTACTCTCCAGGGGTCAAACCCTGGCTATTATGTCATTGCTGGATGGGCAAGTTGCAGTTTCAGACTGATACGCATGATAGTTTTTGCACCTTTTCAAAAGCTTGTCAAGATGCTTACTCTTCAAGTAGTCTTGGGGAACAGAAAACAAGGTTTCTCTTACTGTTCTTTTTCATGTAGCCAAGGGCATCGCAAAAGTAGTACACTTTTGGGTTTTGACTTCAGCAATTCTAAGCTACTAGCTGAGCCAATAATTAATAAATTCGAGGGCTAATAGTAAATTTTCTTAAAATAGTTAAAAAACCACATATTTTTAAATAAACTCCGAGGTAAACCAGATGCCTGCCTGTCCTGGGTTCAGCTACAGCAGTCATTTTTTCTCCTTCTTAGTAGCTGGTGCCGTGCTGTGTTTTTGACTTTCAGTCTGGGAACAATGCTGATAACACCGATGTTTTTAGTTGTTGCTAAGTAATGTTTACTCTGACCAAGGACTTTCTCAGTCTCATGCTTTGCCAGAGAGGAGGGGAAGCCAGGAGGAAGCAGAGGCAGGACACCTGACCCAAACTGGCCAAAGGGGGATTCCATACCACAGCACGTCATGCCCAGTATATAAGGGGGGGAGTGAGCGAGCGGCTGCGTGGTTCCAAGTTGCCGGCTGGGCTTAAACCACGACACTGCCTGAGATCAATTGTGTTCATAGCACATGAAATGAAGTTTCCTACTCCATTTGCATTCTGGGCATTTTTTTAGTAAAATGATAGACAGTGGGAATATGTTCGTGGCATATTCACCAGTGACATGGTTGGCAGAACTGGCAACTGCAGAAGATGTCTTCATACTGAGTTTGGTTTTTTTCCCCACACTTAAACTGGTAAACAAGTCTAATAAGTTTAGAAAATATCTTTCTGCTGCAACTCAATTAGATTTGCATTTTATAACAGCTTGTTAAAGTAAGTCATCCGTTGCCTTGATTAGAATCCATATATATGGAATAAGGTGGAATCCTTTCAAAAACTGCATTTTACGGACACACTAGGGTGTACTTGGAGACCACACAACCATCTGCTGTCCTGATTAGACCAACTACTGGTATGGAGAAGTTCAAACCCAACTGTCCAATAGCATCTGACGGTGCAGCACTATCAGTGCTGCTGGCATGGGAATAGAGAACAGCTATCATATACATGAAAACAACCAAAGCCTGGCACTGGGTGCTTTATTCAGCCTGTTGAAATCCAGTGGGTTTTACCGCTGAAGTCCTTGAGACCCTGGTTGGAAAAATATTTCAGAAGAAAGGGTGGGGCTCTGCATCTTATGAAGTTACAATAGATGATAGCTTTTGTCTTGCTCACCAAATTCTTACTGAAGCTCCTGAAAGGCTTTAAATATTTAAATACTAGCAGCAGCATTTAGAATCCAGAAACTGTTTTTCTTAGGGGACTATTTAGGGCAACACAGTGTTTCTGAAGATAAACCTTTAGAAACGGTCTCTTCATCATTATAAAGGGAGTGAAGGATTTGTTGGGAGTGGTAGAAATATTAGTCTTAAAAAAGTGAAAATTCACAGGTTCTTTCTAGCTCCCCAATGAAGCTATTATGAAATAGTGACTCTTTCCACTCCAGCACTCCTTGAAGTTTTGCAGGGAGAGCTGCTCTATTTGCCCTAAATCCAGGGTAGAAATGTTGATGTGGTGGGATGTAGCTATACAGCACCCTGTTTCTGTGCATTGTGGGGTCCATCAGAACAGGCACTGCAGAAGACACTTGATAGCTTCTTGCAGTGCTGCAGAGATTCTGGGTAGTGCTAACTTACGAAGTAACCAGAGGAAGCCACTGCAGTTCTGAAGGGGGCCTACAGCTATACAAATTACTCTGGCTTGTCACTGCTTCTCCGGCAGTCCCCAAAAGTTGGAAGGTGCAAACATATCTTAAAAATGACATCACTTCAATCCACAGGTGAACTCTGTGCTGTATTTTTTCAAGATTTTCTGCAGCTCATGTAGATGGTTTTTAACCTACTAAGGTGTCAAGTAAAGCACTGCTTATTGCTCCATGGTCTGACAAATTGTTCTTTTTCTTCTTTTTGTTTTACATCTAGTTTTACATATCATGTAAACCCACCAAGGTTACAGCAGTCACACAGCAGGACAAAACCAAGCAACAAAGTTGTGAGCAGCAGTTAGATCAACTGTATTAAGAAGAGTCAACTTCTATCTTTGGTAACTTAAAGTAAAAAGAACAGGTATGTTATTTGTAACGTTCAAATTCTATTTCACATGAATTCATACAGGCAGTTTTGCTAACAGCAAACAGAAAAAGGTCAGAATCCAGACCTAGAGAAAAGAGGTTGAATTAAAAGGCAAAAGAGTTCTCTTAAAAAAAAAAAAAAATTAAAAATTTGTGTCTTTCTATATTTTCCTTCAGGGCATGTTTGGTTCATATTTTCAAATTTGTCCTCGTAGATCTGCTTTAAGCAAAAGCTGTGATGCTAATATAAAACTAGCTATTGCCAGGAACTGAATCTTATAGTAAAATCTCACATACTGTAACATAAATGTAAAACCCTGGCATCAATGTGTCAGAGGCAATATCTGATCTTAGACCTGATTGTGCGAAACACATTCTCCTGCACAAGTCTGATGATATTCATGTTCCCCAGAAAGGAGACAAACCACGGCTCTGACACATTTCATAATCAGTTACTACATTTTAGTGAGGCATCAGGATTAAAATATCTAAGTATCTCCAATTAACAGTGACAGTGCTATCTTTCAATTACTTGTTTACAAAGGGCACGCTTTCAAGTAAGACTTGGTACTTCCACAGCTTTTCTTGCCCTCTTCCGGATCTTGGTGAAATGCTGACATTGAATCATGACATGGTTATTGTTTCCATAGCAACAATTTGATGTCATCATCATGGATTTGTGACTTCACTGCAGTCTCCAGCTGAAAGCAGGGTTGGAGCATGAGGACATTTATTAAAGGCCATATTTTTGAATTAACAGCAGATAGGCAGTTGAGAAAAAAAAAAAGAAATAGAACTTCATTTGGACCTAAACCTTCTATTCTTTTGAGCTTTGTTGTGGTGGGATTTATTTTCTTTTGAAAAACAAAAATAAAAAGGTAAATCTACATTTCATTAATCAACACCCTCTGCCAGATTCTCACTCAACTATTAGAAAAATCAGGTAATTATTTCACTGGAAAACATCTGTTAACCTTTTTGCAAAGGGCTGTATTTTCATGGTTCCTCCTTCATTACCATCCTAAGTAGGGGATGTCAGACTAATTTCTCTCTAGTCCCTAGCTAACACCAGTGAAAATATTGCAAATGTCTGCAAATGGTTTGTTTCTAATTCCTTCTGAGATCCTTTTCTGTCAGTCCTGGAGCTATCTGAAGTTTTTTTGACTAATCTAATTCCTTTCTGAGTCTTCCGGTACCTTCCTCACTTGTTACTTGTTTTTCTCTTCCCCTCTTTACATGCAGTAAAATTATTCCTGTTTCCTCACATCTCTCCAGTGAGCACAGATGCAGAAGAAGCCATTGAGTTTCCTGGTTCTGTATGCTTGCCCTGTCTTTCAAATCCTACAGTGCTCCCTAGCAAGATTACTACTTTATATGACTAAAAAAGCTTTCATTTGTTTTCAGTTTGTCCAGTTCTGGTTTCATTTTCAGCAGTGGCTTTCAAAGGCTGTGCCTTGTATCCCTAATTGACACAAGATTAGTGTTTCGTCTACAAGGTTACTGTCTACATACACACATCTTTATCAATTCCTCCATTTCCCTGATCACCCATGTTTATTGTTTACTGATCCTAGTAAAAGTTTAGTCCTTAAAATAGTTCTAACGCACTGGGCTCTTGAAAGCTGCTTCTCAGGGCTCAGCTTTCCTTTCCTCTGCTTTGCTCCTCTTTTCCCTAGCAGCTGATTTTTAGCAGTACAAACTTTCCTGCTTTTCTGTCAGATTTTAATGGGCAAATTTGATATTGGCTTTTCGTTCTGGGGATTCTCCTGCTCTTTGTTTCTGGGAAGCACAGGCTATCAAGTGAAATCCTCATGAAGTAAGTGTTCAATTCCAGTGGTGCCTGATCTGTAAAATATATGCCTGATTTCATTTTCCTTGTAGCTGTATATCCATATTGAATTAAGTGGTTGCTGCAGACAAAAATTAAGAAAATATGGTCATGATTAGCGACAGCAGTACTATTTCCTATCCTTCTGCTAGGTCTGCCCTCACAGCCAACAGCACTTCACACTCAAAAGTGCCAGAGACATCTCGAAGTCTGGAGATCGTTCTGGGGCTATTCACCACCATGAGTGGACAGGACTCCTCCTGTGTGGGTTGATATAGTTCAGCTAGATCCACATAAGATGATCTACAGGTACCCTGGCTGTTGCACACATGCACTGAGGAAGAACCATGGCTTGGTTGGGACTATGCAGGCACAAGGATTTGTTGTAGGTGGGTAGCTGGGGATCATGTGTTGGATCCTCAGGTGGACCAGGCAGATATCATCTGGTGTTTTCACATTCCCCAGGAGGTGCTTGTTCATAGTCATTCACCACTGTAGCAAGGATAACAGAAGACTTTTCACAGGGTAGTGCAGCATGAAGATAAATCCTCTCAGAGTTTAAAGAAGCATGATCCTGGAGAAGGATAGAAAAACAAAGTAGTTTCAATTTTGCATTGCAAAATTGAATTAAAGTAAATTAGAGTTAAAGTAAATTAGAGTTTAATAGCCAGACCCCAGGAACAGATGCCCACAGTGCTCAGATGGGAACCAGAGACAAGGCCTCTGCATGTCTCAGTACAGGTTTTTCAACAGAGAACGTAATGACAAATGCTTACACCATCTAGTAATACCAAATATGAGAGAGAGGGGACTGACAGGAAAATACATTTTTAATCAGGTGTACCTTAAAAACTAGAAAGAAGGACTGGATAAGATGCTGGGCTCCACCTTTTCCTTCAAAAGCTGGATGTTGCTCATAATTTCTGTAATGTAGAGGTTAGAGCTGTTGATAAAGGTATGCAGCAAAGGGTGGAAGAGATGGGTTCGTCTTATGGTAAATTCATTTGACAAGAGGCTATTTGAGCTGGAGTAGGTGAACTGCTGAAAATTTCCATCTAGCAGAGGGGAATTCAAGTCTTGGGGACTGTCAGTTAGCAGAAGAGGGAGCAGAAAGGGTGGCATAGCAGGCAGAGAGATTAGGTGGCAGAGAAATCCTGCCTATCCTCATGGAGTTATTTCTAAGTTTTACATGAAAGAGTTACTGGAACAAACCCAGGCACTTTTTCCCAACAGCTAATTCTAAACAGCTTGGTTTAATATTTTTTATACCACTTCCAATTTTATGACTTCTTCCTGCACTGTTTAGGTAGCATAGGTACAGCTACATGGGATCTGAAATTCTTCCTGGGGTGGAGGGGAAAGTCAACGCAAAACAAGATCACCAACTGTGCATCTACTGGATTTCATGCTTCATGTCCACACTTAAAGGAAGCTGTTACACAGGAATGGTGAAAATGATTGACTACTTGTGATCTGTTAAAGAACTATTTATTGTGGGTCCCCCCTCCCCCTTTTTTTTCTTTCCATTAGAGTAAGGCATAATAAACAGTAACCCAAAGGACTCTTTTATCTTAGATCCTCTCATAAATGGTTTGTTAATTGTAAGCTACGTATCACTAGTGGCTAACTGCTAAGTGTAAGCCCCTTGGCTCCGGAGCCATAAGGAAACTTTCGATATGTGGGTCAAAACAGGTTTCAGAAGGCCATTTTATTATAACCTTTGGACATGGTCTCTCTCAAGCTCACTGATCTTTTGCTTGTCCCCACAAAAAGACAAGGTAGAGATTTTGTTCTCTTCCCAGCTCAGGAGCAAAACCCCCCAGTACAAAGAAATCTCTGGACGAGTAAGCCATAGTGGGCTCATAGAGAACATGACTGGGTGTACAGCAAACGTCCACATCAAACTCACTCCTTATGTGATGGTTCATTTCTGTACCTTTGCCAAGCACTCACTTTCACTGGAATGAGTGTTTGAAAATGGTGACTTCAATCTGTAGCTGTAGGCATAAGCAAGCCATTCACTTACTCTGTGTGAATAATCTGACCTAGCAACTGGAATGTTTTTTCAATTAGATGGACTCAAAGTTTAGCTTCTGGGCAGTTCATTTTTGATTTACTCTGAATCTACAGACAAATTGATCTGTGAACAGCCATTGCTTTCACAGGGGGATTTGATTTGAGGAATTATGGGTTAGATTCATCATACTGATGACAGATAGATTTTCATACTTTGGATTTTATTAATGGCATGTTCTTTGCTTGTTAACATTCAAAGGAGATCAATCACAAGGTGTTCTACTGCTATTGAGTTTCTCTTGAAAAAAGAGCACCATATGTGGGGACAGGAGTACAGGTCAGTGTGTACCAGCCTCAGAGAAATACAATACCTTTTCTAGCAGGAATAATTGGAAAGGGGTCCAAATTTAAGCCATTACAAGAACATCACTGATCTCTTGGAAAACTCTTAAGAGGACTGAAATGCATTGTTCTCAGTTATCCCCCACCCTCAATTAAGGGACAAAATGTAACATTTGCGCAAAGCCGTGCAGGGAATATACATTTAGCAAGTGATCCTGGTGATCAGTCCTCTACTCAGGTTACTAACCCTTGGTGCTTTTCTCCAATTAGAGACCTACCCAAGTGAAATACCCAGTCTTAAAAGCATAGTATCTTGCTTATTTTCTGGGAAAATAAGCTGCCACTTCTTCAAGAATGCATTATTTACCTCCTTGAATGTGTGCCACAGTAATTAGTACTATATGGGGAAATCATGTTACCTTTAACAATTTTATACACACTATGCTGTCATTTTCTTTTCAACAGTTTTGGCATTTGATACTGTGGTTTAAAAAGTTTCATTCTCTATTAAATTAGGTGATTGAATGAGCTGTATGGAGCTCTGTCCAGCTACAGACAAGCAACACTTAAGTTCTGCGGGACTGTTTTGTGTAATATCATTGAAATAACTACCTAGTATTTTTCAATTCAGTCCACTTTGGGTTAAACACCTTTTTATAAGAAGCCAAATCTTTAGTTCACTAACCCAGCCAGCCCTGTTCTTGGGACCTTGCAAAGAGGTGAAATGGTTAGTTTAATGTTTGCAACCACTTCAGAGCACAGAACCAGCTTATTAGGTTCAACCTCCAGCCAATTCACAAAAACACAGAAGGCACAGGATGCTGGGAGGATGCCTTAACAAATGCAAGAGCCTGATGAATGCATTGTTCTGGTTTTAATGTTGGCAAGTTTCTTAGCAACAGAAATGCTTTAGATGATCACATCCCTCATTTGGGAAGGCTGAAGTATTTAGCTGTCCAAAGGACACTTAAAATAGACTACAATTTTTTCTTTTTCTTTTTTTTTAGGGGATGGCAAAAAATTAAATGTCTCAGAGACTGTACTAGTTCCTCTGTGCAGTGTTCTCTTAACTGTGCCATTGGTTTCCCTTTAGGCCTTTTTGAGAAACGAAGTTTTCCCATCAGACCATTTGTTCCTACTGAAGCTGATGTTTTTTCCTTGCCCATTAGTTCCCATTGAGCCAATAGTTTTCTCTTGTATTAGTCGGGAATTGCATGCATAATTTTGAGGGCAAAGCTGGAACCAAAGAATAGCCTGGCACACACAGAAAATGGAAATTCGTAATAGGTATTTTGTGCTTGACCAGAAGCAAAGGAACAGCTTTTATTCCTTAGGAATTTTTCTGTACCTCAATTTTTATACTGAAATAAATGTTATTGCGTATTATATACTTTACAGGGAGAATAGAGCAAGTGCTGTGGAAAAAAACCCCAAAAAGGTAGAATCTCTTTTCTGAAATACATTAGGTTGTCAATTTGAAAAAATGACTTATGAAAATAAAAGTGCATTGGGCTCCATCTGAGAGTCATCTTTGCTGGAAGCAAGAAACAGACTCAAGCTTCTTGGGCAAGGACCCTGAAAATCTGGCTTGATGGGATTTTCTGTGGAGATGTACATGCAAATAAGTGTTTGATTTTGTGAGCCTGACAAGCTAGCGGTTGACTACCCAGGCAAATAGAAATGGGTAATATTATTAAGTTTAGACATACTACATTTTGGTAGGTTTCTTTCCCATGCTGGAAAACACAAGTCAGCCTTTTCTAATGGTAAACATCTGATCATTTTGCAAAGGCTGTGAAACAACACATAGAGCATAAAATAAAGGTAATTATTTTGTAAAAGGATGATTGAAAACAGCAGGGAAGTGTTTTCTAAGCCCTCCAATGCAAATGCAACTCTATTGCTTTCCAGAAATCATAGGTAAGATTTCTATTTGCCTCAGCAGGATAAGACATAGGCCCATGCTGGCTGTTTTCAAAATATCATCCAGGGAGTCTCTAGTTCCTTTTCTCTACAGGAAAGAAAACATAAAGATGCAAGAAGCAGCCAGTCATACCACAGAAAACAAGTTTTCCACAGATATACAGTAGCTGTAAAGAATTTGTCTTCCAAGGGTGAGGTTTAAAACTTTTAAACAGGGTTAGGGTTATGCTTAGAGTTAGGTTTAGGGTTAGGGTTTGGGTGTTGCCAAAATTTCAGGCTCAGTGAACTTCTCTGAACTGCCATTTATCAGGTGGCACCCATAGTTTTCAGACTTTTTTTCCTACCTTTTATTTTGTGCTAAACAATATGTTTACTATTTATATTTCTATTTAGAGATGTACATATTTATAACTTTATGCAACTGGTTTAACATCTGTCTTCAATTGAAGGTGAAATGTGTGTATTATTCTAATCTACCTCTATTGGGAAAAAAAAAATTACCATAACAAAGACTATCTTTGGCTAGAGTGGTGTGCCTATAGCCTCAGGAATGCATAAGGCAGCAGCGAAAATTCAGATCACAACTGTTCAATTTGAGCCCTTCTCCCAGGCTCACATCAGCCTCATAGTGCATAGTTCTGTAGGTGTACTGCAGGACTTCGGATGTGCTGAACATGATACGTACCTTACTTCATAAGTTCACCTCTGGCTTTTGGCCAAATGATATCTTAGTTTAGCTGTAAGTAGAAAACACTCAATTAAATGAATATACTTCTTAATGAACTGCCTGCTGCACATCACCACTTGGAAAACTGTATGCTAAATACCTGTTAAAAATATAGTTTAGTATGTGAGAACTTAAAAGATGATCTTTTGCCCTGCAGTGTGGAATGACTGAGTTATTACAAGCACTCATTTGCTTTTCCATTAGCTACAACTGCAAAGGACACACGTAAACAAGCTCATGATAGGATGACTCCTCTACATTATCCCACATTAGCCCTCGCTCTCACTATTGATGCAGATCAGGAAAAGGGCACACGAGGCTGTGGCAGACATACTCATTGTCCCCAGCACCAAGGTTTACAGATGTGGGGGAAAATCTCATGTTGCTCCCAATCCCTTCGAAGTTTCTGAGCTTTTGATAAAATCTGAAGAGGTGGATTGCCTTACCCTGTAAATAGCAATGCCTCTGCCAGTCCAGTGTAGTCTGCAAGCACAGTGAGGCAAGCAAATGCTCTATCCTTTTGTCAAGTGTGTTCTGAATTCAAATTACGTCAGTATGTGATTCATGCAAAAGCAGACAGAGGAGGGAAAGCCAGTAATAGAAATCCATTCTTCCTCCTCTGCTAAGGCATAGTAACCTTCATGAACCTAATGTTTTACTCCCTTTATAATGTGGAAGAAAGCAGTTACTGGTATCTTTTTTCATATCTAATTTTGAAAGTTCAGGAGCTGCCTTGTTTGTTCCTGATCTCAGTGATCTGTATCTAGAGGGACTGGAAGGTCTTGTATCTCTACAAAAACAAAGGAGGAAGAAGAATAAGGAAGAGATAGGACTTTGACATTTTCCAAGTGACAGTGCCAACAGCTCTTTCAGTGGTTTTGACATTGCCTTCCTCTAGCTGGGTTGCAGCAAAGCCCATGTCAGGGAACAGCATATATGAGTCCCTGAAGTCCATCAGCAGAGGGACTTTCAGATCAGAAGGCATAAAGTTTGCTGATTGTTGTCTGGTGCCAAAACTAGAGCAACCTTTTCGCACTGTACATGTGGCAATGAGTATTAGTGAGGAGGCAGGATGTTGCCAGCCACCAATGCAATGGCAGGACCTGGATGAAAGGAGGGAGGAAGCTGCTGCATGTCATTTGGGCTGCTGACACACTACTTCAAAGAGCAAGAAGGTTCTGTAGGAGCTTAAGGCTTAGCCAAGAATGACTGGGAAAAAAAAATTACCTATAATATTGGAGCTCAGAAAGGAGTGCATTGATGAGACCACATTGATAAATAATAGAAGGCAGAAAACTCTCAATGCTACACCAAGCAAGCTACAATGCAGTATTGCCAGTCTTTTCAATGACATGGGATGAATCATATTGTACTAATAGGTGTAAGGCTCAATTTCTCAAATCTATCTGTATGATGACACCATATTCAAAGTATTATTCTCTTTTATTTTTGGTCTGCCATGCACAAGTTTTCATGCTTCCTGCTATTGTACAGCATATTGCTGGTTCGTCATCTCCAAAACCTTGTGCCCTTCATTTTTAAGTACTAGTGTCCCATCTCAGCAAAAAAAAGATATCTCGTGGGTATTTGCGTTGTTTCTTCCTTTAGCATACTAACTGGGAGGAATCCATGTGTTTATTTGGTTAACTGTTTTAGATGATAATTTCTCCCTAAAAGGAGGGTTTAGAGACAAGACCATTAAACAAGAGAGTTACAGTGTTGGTCTCTCTGAGCTTCTTTAAATGCTTTAGGTGGCTGCCTTCATAAGCATCTGAGTGAATTTTAATTCCATATTGTACCACTGGACTGAAATATTTGCTCTAGAAACCTGGAGGAATCTTGGATTTGTTGATAGAAACCACAACTAAGATATAGGGCCCGGAGGTTTTTCATGCTAAAAGTGGCAAGTCCAGATTTAACTTAATTGTTCAACTTCATGTAACCTCAGCTTCTCATCTCTTGACTGTGTGCCTTGATTTGACTATCCAGACCCAGCCTTCATGCCAACCCATTTTACCAAGGACAGAAGAAGCCACAGCAGCAATGGATTAACAGTGTCCTTATCTCATACTGTTAGAACTGACAGTAATTCCTCCCTGTAGCTTTGCCAAACTTCTGTAGACCTAAGCAGAATATGCAGGTTCACATGGGAATATGTAGATACAATATTAACTGTCTGAATTTGAAATTGTTCAAATAATTAACCAGCTACTTGGTGATCTACCTTGAATTATTAAATCTCTGGAGATGCAAGAGAAATCAGATCTAAAGTGACAGACATGACTAATTACAATAACTGCAAGCAGAACGTTTTATCACAGACTTTTGTGGATTATTAAATGACTGGTTTGAGTGATAAACTAGTTAATCAGCAGAAGGCAGCTTTGGTGAAGTTCTGTAAATGACATTAAATTGGAAGGGGTTGATGGTTTGAAGCTTGTGGCTTTGCCATTTGGGCTTTCTGAGGGTGTTGATGAGATTTACTCTATAAAGTGTCAAAGGAAACTTAAAACAAGAAGGCAGATGGGTGTTCCCTGTGCATTTATGTGCTCAAACTCACATTGACTGCAGTGATATTCCCAGTTTCTGATACCTGATTTCTCTGAATGTCTGCATCAGCAACTTTTTGCTTGTAAAGCTGTTGTCCAAAACAAAATGCATGAAATAATGTCTGACCATGTAGCTGTTGAGACACAGAGACCTATGCAGTCAGGTAGAGAAGCTGTAGATGATTTGAGGTTAGCAATTTTTTGAATTAATTGATGATTGTGATCGGATCCCTGAAGATCTTCTACAGAGTGCCTTGCT
This sequence comes from Nestor notabilis, assembly GCF_000696875.1. Taxonomy (NCBI): domain Eukaryota; kingdom Metazoa; phylum Chordata; class Aves; order Psittaciformes; family Psittacidae; genus Nestor; species Nestor notabilis. The sequence continues at coordinate 29,112 of NW_009937677.1, forward strand.
GCTACCCATTGCTATGATCTGGGTGTCCAGCTCCGAAAGATGCTGATGGAAATCTGAATCATGTTTGGCAGTGAAAGAGTAGAAAATACCACCATATGCCAGTAGATAAGTAGTACAACATAAATACCAATTCGTTACAGAAAAAAAGTCTGCTAACAATCTGAGAAAGAGATGCATGTGCATCAGGCACATAAGCACTTTCCATAACATTACTTCATATATAGGATCTTGATAATGGTCTCGTTAAATCACAAATTAGGATAGTCGGCTGATAGTCCAGGGAAGAGATACTCATATTTTCATAAGGATTGAGCACAAGATTGTTATATCATCTAGCATATCTCCCATTTATCCATACGTAGTTTATTGAGTAAGATTCAGTAAGCTCAGTATATATATCAGAAGTTTTCAATTTAAAACAATAGAAATAAATACAACCTGGAATGCAACAGAGACTGTAAGAGATTTCATGCTCTTAATTTTGTGATTCTTGAAATGTATCATGTGGATAATAAGTTAATTAATTATGTTACAATATGGATCTTCAACATCCGCAAAATGAATCAGTTTAAAACTAGAATACTCAATTCATTCTCTATTGATTTTTTTTTTTGCAGAGTCTTAAAATGTTTTTACTTAAAGATTATTTTAATGTATTTCATCAAGCTCTCAAGTTAAAACCCACTTGTCTTTTTTCTTCTTGTAAGGAAGAAGAAAAGGTATTTTCTACACCAGATTTACAATGATGGGTCAAACTGCATTCTGCTACATAGCAAAATAAATAGCATGCAGAACTAGTCTGAAGGTCAACAACATGCCCGTGGGAGAGAAAACTGTATACAAGAAGTACTGTTCAAGCCATTTCCATGTAGGTATGTATGTTCTGGAAGATCTGTTTACGGATGTTATTCTTGAGTGAATTCCCGGAACAGGGAACAGTGATGAGTTCTGCCTCCCTTGATGATTCTAATTAATAACCCAACTGTGACTACAGAAGCAAGTCCAACAGAGAGTGATAAATGTGGACTTATGGGAACTCAGCCACTGCAGCCAGCCATGAACTGTGGCATGAACTGGGAGGAAGATGGGGGAAGAAAGGCGCAGAGAAGAAGTCAGTGCAAGGAACGTCTCCAGCCTGCATGTGCAAAAGGATATTGGTGAGTAAAACCCACTTCCCCTACAGCTGGCAATGAATAAGCTTAGCTGTGGGAATGGTCTTCCTATTTTCCTTTGTCAATGGAATTGCTGTATTTTAACCATGCCTGAAAACGTCTTAAAATTATTAATGTTAGCATTAAAGTATTTGACTTTTGTTTGTGACTTGATAGGTTTTGTAACTAATAATAAAACTGGTTCCAATATGAAGACAGTGGAAATGAATTAAAATAAAAGAACAGAGAGTGAAAAAGGTGGTAGAGGTGAATTAAAAATGTTCTGGTTTGGGCAGATGATAGATAGAAAACAAACTTTTACTAAACCAAAAATACAGCAGGAAACAGTGGAGTATATTGCAACATGTTGACAAGTCTCAAAGTTCTCCTAGGACTTGAGACAGTTGATTTTTTTCCCATTTTGAATTATGAACAGTATTCCCAAATAAAATATGGAAAACTGTTTTATAAAACATTTAAATGCTTTGATGTTACAGACTACAATTTTTTCTCAAAATGTTTGTCAAATTCAGCCCTAAAATCCATGAAACCACATTTTTGAGCTTACTATCGTCTGAAAAGAATTTGCCCAGTCGTATTTTCAGACTTCAGTAGTAAAGAATAAATCCTTCAAATCTCAATGCATGTTTGCTGAACTGGTATCTTAAACATTACTGGAGCATTGCACTAGCAGCAAGTTTCAGGCATCCTCCACACTGTGTTGCAATTCAGAAAACACTTCTAGTTATAGTAATTTCTAGGGATAGAAATTCTAGAAGAGGAACATCCTGAATTAGACATGTAGTTTTCATCTGTCCCTGAGTTACAATACCTCTAGATTTTTCAGTGGAGATGTAGGTTGCTGTTAAATCAATTTAATTTTTGACAACCAGCTTATTTTTAGTTCCCTTTTGCAAGGCTTACAAATAGTCCATAGATTTCCCAATGGCTGCAGTACAGAGGACCACTGAGCTAGGCAGAAAAAGAAGTCTGAGCTTTGACCAGCTGGGCTAAGTCACAATTATATTTACGCACATAATGTAGGAACAATTGGAATGGAGCCCTTATCTGTCTCTTCCAATGTATATTTTACCACTTCTAGCATAAAGAGACAAGACCAATATTTACTTTCCGAGCTTTACAATGCATGGTGAATGTGATCATGTTATTGCAAGTTATACAGATCGTTGAGGTAGCAGCAAGCAGCCAGGAAACCTCCATGGACAAGACTGTTGAAGCCTGACCCCTGTCCCATAGTTGGCTGGAGTAGACTTAGATAGATGAAGACAGAGCACTACAGAGAATCCCACCTATTGTGTTCCATCATTGAAATAAGAGCAGAATATCTTCCTTTTTCACTTCAGACCTAAGAATTTGAAAAATGCAGTGGGTGTTGACACTTTGTACTTCTGAAGAATTCTTGTGCTGTGCTTGTTTTTTAAAAACAAAATGCTATTTGCTTTGGCTCCACCTCTGTGCTCTAAGATAACATCAGAATCTGCTAATTGTTTCAGAACCTGTTCTTATTCTTTCATTACCCTAGAAAAATGTCTTTACTTGTAAATTTTTAGAATGGGTGAAATTATATACACTTGATTTCTACTAATACTCTATACCTGAATTTTATCTGCTAATTACAGCAAATAAATAGAAAATCTAGACAAGCATGAATACAATAAGATAATGTCTTTAACTGTAACCAATTAAACCATAAAACAAGATGTGCTATTTAAGGGATAATGTTCATGACACTTGAACACATCAAGCAATAAGCTGTGTTTGTAGTTGATTAAATGTCAGAGGGAATTTGAAGCATCTGATAATTGCAAAAATAATTTCCTGCAGGTGTACTAATAATATGAGAAGGTGAAGCTTCACAATGTGTGATGTATGGTTGGAAACACCTTAGAATTACAAGGAGGGAAAGGTCTGATCCTTACTTTGATCTGTTTGATCCGTAGCTGGTAGTATGTTGGTAAGCACTGTGGGTCAGGACAAGCAACAGTTGAGCAAGTGGCGTTGTGCACTCCCATGACACCATTCTTTCATTCCTGTACTGTGCAAGTGCTTTCACATGGCAGAAGCCATGCTGATTTTGGCATGGATAGCTTTAGTTTTGAGAAACGAGAGTGTACGTTAAACACCTCTGACATTTTCTGAAGTGAGGATATGAAGCACATTATAAAGAAGTATTGACAGGTCAAGCTAATAGATCCTTGCATCTTGAATTTCTTCTCATGGTTACAATCTGGTTTCAAAACAGTTACAAAAATTAAGCTTTGAGTCTTTCCCTGTCTCAGTCTCTAGTGCTCCTGAGAAAGTTCACCACAAAAACCTGAATTTTAATCCCAAGCTAACAAAGAAAGTCCTTATTAAGGGTAGCATTATTTTACAAAGGCCTGTACTATATGTATTTTTAAATATAATTATTTCTTGTCAAAGATCACAGAAACATAGAATCATAGAATGGTTTGGGTTGGAAGGGACCTTAAGATCGATCACCCTGCCATGGGCAGGGTGCCATGGGCAGGGACACCTCACCCTAGACTACGTTGCCCAAGACTCTGTCCAACCTGGCCTTGAACACTGTCAGCATTTCCCACTTCTTTGGGCAACCTGTTCCAGTGCCTCACCACCCTCACAGTAAAGAATCATGTGTGTAAAGAAGACATTTCATTTACTTTTCTTTTGAAGAACTATAAACAACACCTCACTGATTAATAATAAATTTGCTGTCCTTCCTTGAGTCACAGATTTCAAGTTTCAATGTATTAATATTAATGGCAGCATTCTGTTTGGTGAAATGTGTGAGCTGTTAGATCACACAGGCTCATATTTTCTGGGCTGAACCCTATTTGCTCACACTTAAAATTCTGCACCCTGTTGCCTTGCCTATATGTGTCAGACTCATTTTATGGGGTATGTTATGCACTCTCTGGCCCATGACTGGCTGCAATCCTTCGCCTGTCATCATGCAACTCTGTAAAGTGCCTTGAAATGAAAGAAATCTGGATAACAACATCTCAATGCCATATAATTATCAGACAGTAGCTACCCACACTGATTACCAGTCAAATTAAAGAGGGAGTTTAAAGATGGATACGTGTATGTACGTGTAGGTGGAGCTGGTGGCTCATCTCTACCTAAGCTCTTCAGTAGTAGGAAATGCAGGTACTGTATTTCCTCTAGCAAGTTTGTTAACTAAGAATTCCTAGATGGAGCACAGGAAAAGAAAATGGGCTCCAGTCCCAAGAGTTTTAAGGGGCAGGGGTGAGAAAAATGTTTTTTCTAACTTGACTTTGGTTCTTGTTTAACAGTAAGGGGAGCTGTTGCTGCTGGAGGCTCTGTACTAAAAGTTGCTGTATTCATGCAAGTTGCTCTGTCTCCCTTCAGTTGCCTCTTGGCCATGTGATGGCTCATTTCTGGGCTTGTAGGAAATTGATATACATTACTGGAGAGGAAGTCAGGTCACAGAACTCAGCCTGGTGCTTTTTATTCACATAATGGGCGGATGCTCTGACTGGAGGAGAGAAATGAGAGCTACAGAGAGTCAGATAGCAAAAACAACAGCCAACTCGCCATTTAGCTATTTGAGGATCTCCAGCTGCCCAGTGTATTACATTATAGTAGGAAATATGAAAGACCCTTGACTATCTTTGTCGCTGAACTTCTCACAAGTATGAATGACTATATATTTAAGTTATCCTTCTGATCTAGGGTATAGATTTTTAACTGAGACTTCTATTGATATTTTACCAGGCTGCTGCATCTATCTAGGTAAATCAGAATATTACCCACATTGGCATTAGTTTTACACCTGGGATTTTTAACTACATGAACCTGTATTCAAGCTGGATTCTTCCAATCAAAGCATTTTCAATAAGAGAATCTGTGGACAGATGTGGAAGATAGAGCCACTACTCTGCATTAGTCTATTTACAAGGGGATTGTTTCGTAGCTTCTGCTGTTACTAAGAGCATCCAGGTTTTTCTGAGAGGCAATCCAGCTTCACTCCAAAGCACACCTGCAGTAGACATATCTATTTCCAGACTTCAAAGAGAACAGTTAGAGGACAGTAATCCCTACCAATAAATACTGCACTTCGTTGTGAGCACTTTCCAGTAGTATTCTCTAAAGCCTATTCTCAGGACTGATTATGACATTAGAGACTTCATCTCATGAACTTGGATGCTTTAACGAGTAGACAGGGGTATTTTTGGATGTTGCCCTGTCAAAACTCATCTTTTTTAATAAATGTTATGGTCATGGACAAGTAGAACAGAAGTTAAAGGACTAAGGGAAAAGCATGGTAAATGCCACAGTCATGGTCATTGTCAGGCAGAGGGGAAAAAAGCAACAAAAAAAACCCCAAAAGAACTTTTGTGGTGGATCAAGATGATTGCATGCATCATCACAATCTAAAATCCAAATTTCTGTTGGAAAGATGAGACTGGGGACTTATTAGGGCCAATTTGCCTCAATGTGTTGGAACAGGAATACAGAACATGTGATTTGTGGATGGATATTAAAGAAATTCCGCTGGTAAAGTGCAATGAAATACCATGTTGGCTAAACTGAAACAGGACTGTTTTATTATGATGATATGTGGGTGTCTGTTTCTTAAGATGCTTAAAGTCACCATGTCTCATTCCAGGGTGTGTGATGGTCCTCATACAGGTCAGATTTCCCAGCTGACATTAGAAGAAATTTCCTGCTAATTAGGAAAAGTTATACAATTTTTCTTATGCAGCAGTTAAAAACTTGGAGTGTTGCTTCAAGTTGTGAATTTAGGATTTTCAATATTTTTTTTTTAAGAACTTCTGCTGGCAAAATTTAGTTTATTGCCCCATTAGTTTGGGTTGCTAAACTGTTACACAGAGTAACAGTAGCATTCAAACAGATTTCTAAGGTGCAGAACCATAAATTTTCACAGTGTTTTATTTGATGAAAGTAAATAGTGTCATTTTCCACTTTATGAACTCCATTTGACATACACTCTGATCTTAAAAAATTTATTACATTTGTAGAATGGAGAAGATGGGCTGTTCAAATTCTTCATGACCAATAATTTATCAAACCTGTCTCCCATTTTTTCTTCACATACAAAAGACTGTTCTGCTAATGTCCTCCAGTACTTAAATTTAATGGGCTATATTTGGGGTATTCTATTATCTAAGATATGTGACAAATATTAAGCATTAAAGATGTCTACTGAAAGGGCAACATGATTTATTATTAATCAAAAGAATAAATCATATTTTCCTCTCCTATGGCAATCCCTGTATATTTAAAAGGGCTGCTAATATTCCAGTTCTCACATCTCATTGTTAGTGGAACTCCAGATGTTTCTGCTTCTGGGGGCCTTCAGAGAATTTTCACCAATTCTATATCTAGCACCTAGAAAAAAGACAAATGCTTTCTCTGGTTCAGGGCTGAAAGCTGCATGATAATAACATAATATTAGGCTTCAATGTCAATGTTGCATTTTTTTCTGTTCTAAAAAAAAAAAAACCCGCATTTTGGCTAAGCAAGCCACGTATTTGGGCGAGAAAAGCCATATTCTTTTGTGCAGCAATGAGCCTCCTAGAAGTGCAATGAGGTAGCTGAGTGCAGGTCAGACATGAGACTTAACAAAAATGTGAGTTCCAACGCTAAAGATCTGATTTCTCTCTCAAACTGTGGTTGTTCCCGTCACACATAGTTCACCATGAGCACACTGTTTTGTGGCATACCCCAGAGGAACACTGCCTCTAATAAATTGATGTCTCCCAAGCCTTTAAGAAGTGGGAAGAAAGAGGTACTAGATCTTCATGATAAGACTAACCTAGAATTCAGCCATTCCCACTGCCATATCTGCTAATTTTCTCTTCTTGACATGATGATAGCATACAGATTCCCATCATAAGGAGAGGCAGCCCTAACTCCATGAATTCACATTTCCCCGAAGGGCAGAACATGAGGCTAGTTAGTCACAAGATGGGTCTTCTTGCAGTGAAGAAGGTCAAATCACACCAAAAAAAAGCTTTCAGGTGTAAGAATGGTGTGGTTTGTAGAATGTGTTTGCTGGGAAACATTATCAGGGGCAACAGAAGATTTTCAGCTGGAAAGACCTAGTGCCTGTTGTTGCTGAAAAGCAAGTTGAAAATATGACTGTTGTTCAACACCCTGTGCTCCTCCCCAAGCATCCGGTTAGAGGATACAAGGTACAATAGACCTTTCATAGAGGTTAATATGGCAACAGTTAGGTGACACAATGCTTTGTGTTGATGATGCTTTTGCAAATAAACCAACAGTGTCGGATGGGGAGGAGGACTGTGGAAATCAGACTCCTAGTCCATTACATTTTTTGGGAAATGTTAACTGTACTTGGTGCTCCCAGCTGGCTTTTCTCCCTCAAGGAGGGGATCCTGTTTCAAAGAAAAATACAATTCCTGCTAGTTGGGGGTGGGGTGGGAATAGAGAATAAGGCAATTAAAAACCAAAAGGCTTTCAACAAAAGTATTTTCTGATTCTCAGTGTGTTTCCTCTGTTCCTTAGTGTCCTACTCCTTCTAGGATCTGCAGTTTGATTGATGACACCATGACTGCTCTAAGCCAACAAAAAGTAGACAGGAGAATAAGCATAAAACACTACTGAACATCTCAGCTCAACCTGCAGCACAGATATCATGGCAAAAGGGCTAATGATACTTCTGTCCAAGCTCAAGAATTCACTTCCCTGCAAGCCACCAACCCCCACACTCCCCATGGGACATGAGCAAGACACATCAGTGAGAGCTCTTTAAGGAAAAGAGGATTTTCTCCATGTCATCTTTCTCCCTCTCACACACCCTCATGCTACAATCCCACCCCACCCTAGGGTGTGGCTAAAATTCCCAAAGAAGAGGATAATAGATTTGTCTCTGGTCAGTCCACAGATATTCAAAGGGATATTGCAACATCATTCACCTTCAGCATCCAAATCAAGTGTCCTGAATTACACTTAGGAGATGCCTACTTTGACCACCTGAAGTTCTCACATGACTAGGTTTAGATACTCTGATCTAGCTGAAGCCACTGACACCATATGGGGAATTTAATCCTCATTCCTGCCTGTGGTTTGAAGTGTGTTTCCATCTCTATTGCTGAAATAAGATAGCATTAGGAAGGGTAGAAAATGAGAGGAAGAAAACATTAGGAGGATTTTGTTAAATATAGTCTCAAGTGTGATGCAAAGACCTCTCAGCAGAGATAAACCACTTGTTGTTCTACTCTATATTTTAGGAGAGAATAATGTCTTAATTCTGGGCATGTAATCATTTGTTTTTGAGATGTTTAGAAGCTTCGCTCCCTGCCATAACATAATTATGGAACACAGAATAATTATTTTACAGTCAATTAAGTGTACTAAATATGCATATTTAAGAAACCTGATTTAAACATCATCTCTACCATGCTGCATAGAATACTACAATTCTTTCATCTGAACCAGGGACCAATTACACTTCTATTGAAGCTCAGTGGTTCAGCCAACTCCTGAAAGTAGTGCTTGAAACTTTGCTTTGTCATGGAACTAATGTATGCCAACCACCATAAAAAGGTTCGACTCTAGGTTTCTGCTGATTCCATAAGCCTAAAAGAAAATTCTTCTATAAAGTTATCTTTCATTAGCACTACTGCTCAAGTTTTATGCCTCCAAAGAGGGACCCTGAACAAAATCCCTGGGAAATCATACCCTTATGATCTAAGTTTTCTAGCCCTCACACAACAGTTCAGACTGATAGTAATATTAGAGTCTGGGGTCTTCCCATTCTTCATTAGGTCCTGTCATTGTCTCTAGATGGCCTGTTTCTTTCTTATCTCTAAGACTGCTGCTTCTGGTGATGATTATATCTTCATTCCATCTTGAACTGGCTCTGGGGGCTTCTTTTACTTAACTCTGCAGAAGTTCAACATAACTAGGTGAAAGCTCACAGCTTGTGGTATAAAGCCTCAGCCACTTCAGCTACTAAGGCTAAGCAAGTTATGCTAAACAACATCTATAAAAATAATATACCAAATCACACGATAGTTTTCAAGCACCTGTCTCAGAAATGGTTCTGCCGAGTGTATTGTCAAAATCAAAGCTATGGAGAAGCACCATAAAACTTGTTGCTTCAGTGCACAGAATTATTTTGCTTATGACAAAGAAGTACATTTTTTGATCATGTATCTTATCTGTCAATGAAAAATAACATTTTTGTAGCAGACCAAATTCATGGCATGCACAAGTACTCAGTTTTTGTTAATGTCTGTACAATGGCTTATGAAAGCTCTTAAGAAAAATAACAGTCATTTGTGTGGCCCAGGGTTATGGGACTTTCTCCAAATGTTGTTATAATATTAGAAGGATGATTAATACTGTGGCACACATGCAATTCTTTCATCTTTTCTGAAACACAAGTTCTTTTCAGTCTATAGAATAACTGATACGCATGTGAAGAGGAGAAAGATACCAAGGCAAAAAGGAAAGATTTTTAGTGAACAAGAACAAACCAAAACACTGAAATTATTACTACTAGTAGTACTACTACTATTACTACTACTACTAGCAAAAAAATCACTAAATCCTTTCAGCTAAAGAGCCATGTGACTAAGATAGCTTGGGACTTGGTTCAGGCAATGTCTCAAAAAAAAATCTTTAGCTGAAAGGATTTAGTGTTTTTTTTAAATAATTAGTGAAACACTTTTTTTTTAAAAAAATCTAACTTCACCTTAATTGCTTCATATTTACTAGGTTTTTACTCTTATCACTTACAGTAGTCAAACACAGAAGTGAAGAATACAATACAAAAGACCATCAATGACTCGAGGCTTTTATATTTAGTAAGGCAGACGCTCTGTTACTAGTACCTAGCTCCACTTAACATTGAGAATACAGCTGTATTATGGGAGAGGAGTAGGAAATATTGTAATACTGCAAAGTTCCTACCCTGTTCTGTGATCAGTCCCAGTAAATCTCTCCCCGACAATGTCTCTCACATTAGACATTTGTAAAAACATGGATATCACTCTGTCCAGGATGTCGGTGATAGATGACAAGGGTGATGTCTCATGCTTTCACTGGGATTCTTTCAGCTCACATAACCAAAGCCTAGTAACTTCTTTTAGAATGCCTGGAATGTTCCCTCACATTTTAGCTCCTCAAAGAAAACATCATTTTTTTCATTCAAGTAAGAAATGGATTTAAGACATATTCCTGAAGCAACCTGGGCTGTCCCTGTTTTTTATCAGGAACTAGCACCCTAGTAGAATGAGTATTCAGTGTGATGAATTGGGTGTGGGGTAAAGGAAAAAGATGGATGAGGTTAGACACTGTCAAGGTTTTTCTGGTAGAAAATGTTAATGATGTGCTTGGAGTTTTCTGATATCTCTGTCAGATGGCGTGTTGCTGGGAAAAAAATCTTCCCATTCAACACCATTGTGGAGACAGAATCGAGAAGTAGTGGCACTTACAAAATGCAGATTGAGAGTAGTTTTGTTCTCTCTAGTTTATCTGAGATAAAGCATTGAAGCAAAAGTTTCTATCCTTTGACCGTCAGAAATACAGTCACTGTACCTAAGCACAAACAAGGTGGATGGGGTTTGTGAAGCAATTCAGCACAATTTGCAGGAATGCATATTTAGTGTATTGTGTTCCTGCCTCTACAAATAGATCTTTCTTAAGCTGCTATATGGGGGAAACAAGATGAGCACCCAACTCATTGGACTTACTGAAAACATTTCATCAATTACTTGCAGATTTTTTAATGTAACATAAATGTTGAGAGGCTTTGAATATAACTGCTCAGAGTAGACATCTCCCAAAACTGATCAATAAGGGGAAAAGCAGCAACCCTATCTCCTGATTCAGATGTCAAATTATTTCTACATTCTTTTGAATTTAGGGAAAAGATCAGACAAATCTGTCACAGGATGCTGAGGCCAACTGCAGAGGTCAAAGCATGTTTGCTTTGAATGGATATGCTATTTCTGCTCTGTAACATTATTTCTCTACTCAAATGAAATAAAATTCTTTTAGTTAACCTTGAAATAAACCCAGATTGATTAATTCTGACATGCGGTATTGAAAGCAACAACCTGCAGCAGGAGGTGTGTTGAAGAAGGACCTCTACCTTAAATGAAATATTGTTTCCCTTGTGATCCTTGAAATGCAAACTCTGGCAAACTGGTCATCAAGATAAAGAGAGAGCAGGGGCTTGACCTTTCAACCAAGCACAACATCTTTTCCAACACTTGTATTTGTTGAATGATGCCAATTACTGAAGACTAGCCATTGCTTTCATCTAGCTGCCTTCCTATCATTCAGCAGCAGTAGTGTAAATCTTGACTGGAAAGAGAGGAGCTAAACTGAAGATGGATGATTGCTATAACCCCTGGTCAACACTAGAGGATTCTTGTTTGTGGTGTGGGGGAACCCTTACACCTTTGCACAAGTGCAAGAGAGCTCCAGTTTACAGGTAGATCCAGTTCTCAGGCAGGAATCTAGTGGCACTGATGTTACAGCATGAAAACAGACCATGCCCATTCAGGTAAAGGAACACAGCATTTCCATTGCAGCTCAACAGCTAGCAGTAGCAGAAAAAAAAGTCTAGGCGCTTGCCTGTGTGAGCACAGGAGCAGGTCTGGAGGGCTTAGTAACTTAGTAACTACTACAATTCTCTCTCTCAAAGTCGAGTTGGGGCAATATGAGCATATTTGCAACTGTGAATCTGTATTATTCTCTATAAAAATCTAAGTCATGGGAGAGGAGTCAGAATAGTCTAAATGTGAGCTGTTTAGCGGTAATTTTTAAAGCATAAGGACTTGATGTCAGTGTACATAGTCACTGTATCTTTTCCATCTGCTACAGCCTGATCCAAAAAGAATCAAAATGATCTTTTTCTCTAGGACTGTGAAAGAAACTCTATCAAAGGAGTTTCATACATATTTGTATGTAAAAAATCATATTCCAAATCTGAATAGTTGATAGGCACCTAGAAACTCACTGGATAAAAATTTAAAATGCAAGTACACTGCAGAAAATCAATATTGAAATAAAACCGGTGCAATGTTTGGCAATTACAGTTACATACACACAAAAACCAATCAAACAGAAAACCAACCCACAGCCATGTAGAATACTGAGAAGTTTTCAGAATCAAGAATTAGGAGCTGAGAAATGCTAGAAATACAAGTATAGGTGAAATTTATTCTGCTCCCCAGAGTAGTAGTCATAAAAAACAGAAAGTATGATTTTTAACAAAACAATTGCACACTGCCGGTTGTTGTTTTGGGTTTTGTGGGGTTTTTTCCCCACAGGACACCTGCCTCCTCCAGAGCGCAGGAGGGATGGTGTCTGTGGATGAATCAGGCTTGTGGAGTGAAGGAGACTGTTGTTTGTGGGTTTGCCTCCATCAGTATGATTAAAACCTTGCCAAGTAAATTCTGGCATATCTGTACTTTTTTAAAAATTGCTCCACCAGATGGTTATTATTCAGTTTATGGGGGAGGCACTGGGGGAGTTGCTTAGGAATCCAGAACTTTTATGTGCACATGTCATCAAATTAATAAGGACGCTTTCTCTCAAAGGAGAGCTTGATTTGATCTGCTACAATATAGGGACCTCGAGACAGGGTTGGAAATAGCGTGATGCCAGTATCTGCTGCTTTTCTTTTGTTGTAGTTACCTTGCATTGCCTGTATTCTATCAGTAAGATGGGATACGACACAGAGGCACCTGATAAGAGTTGAAGATGTAGAACATAAAAACTTCACTAAGGGGTCACACCAGTGATCAAGCCAGGCCAGGACCCCCTGATGGTCTTGACTGAGGACTCCTGTGGGGAGAGCAATATATTCGCAGTGACTACTAGTACACAGTGTGTGTCAGCTCTCTCTGTGGCCAGTGGAAAGAGATGGAAACTCTTCGTAAGGGCAGACGAGACCAAGTTCATACCTCAGTTGCCCTGAACTGCCCTTCAGGGGACCTGCTTTCCCTCTGTTACCAGCAGAAGGGTAACAGGAAAGGTATGCTCACTATAGGTACCAAGAGCTACTCACATGCATGAACCCAGCATTTCTTGGCAATGTTTTCTTACCCTGCCTCCACTGACCCTGTTACTGAATGACAGAGAAAGTAGAGATATTTCTAAATTTCCTTTGACAAAAGGAGAGCTTAAGAACACTTCTAGAGTTGGACCAGAGCGCAGTAAGGAACATGAAAGTGTAAGTGTGTTATACTTCAGATGAAGAAAGTAACAGAAGCCAGTTTCTGTGTTTAGATTTTCATAGCAAACCTCTTTACTGAGAAATTCCCTAGTGCCAGATTTATTTTTTCCTCTTGTAGTGCACAATCAGGCTTTAATTTTAGTATCTTTCTTTACTTAGAAATTATCTTTTAAAAATTGAAGGAGCAGAGGGAGACGAGGTGAAAAATTAGAAAGACTTTTCTTATCAAGGTTTGAAAAGACTGTGTATAAGGGAGAATCCACAGTTGTTTTCTTGCTCCATGACTATTGTTTCCTCAGCCAGACTATTTTCATTTAGAAGTTCAAATGTGGCATGTTCTTTATATAACATCTGATGAAGAAAATATGCTTGGCTAAGATTGAAATAAAAATATTAAGAAATAAAATGTTCTAATAAAAGTCAGTAATATTTTGGAAGTATCCAGCACATTACTTTTAATAGCTTGTGATGGGTGCAGAGTCCTATCCTCATATTTTCATGACAAAAGCATGCAATATTTTTGGACCTCTGCACACAAAAACAGTGACCAAGGATTCATATACACTGCCATGTGCTTACATCTTTATTCAGCTAGTCAGGTAGTCACATCAGACCCCTGTTTTAGCTTGGCTCAGTGAACGGAAGCCAGGTGTTGAGTGTCTCTGCAAGTTTGACAGATTTGCTTTCAGCCAGGCTTTGTCTGTCTTGTTTATTTAGAAGATAAGATTTTAGAGTCACAGACTGCTTCTTTCTCTGTGTCCAGTTCTGAGCCACTGAAGCTAGGAGATTTATCTTATCTTTAACTGGCGCTCAGGCAGACCCTATTGTGTAGGACTCAGTGTCGAAAAGAACATCTAGGTACTCCAGTATGACTAATAATTATTATTAATGATAATTGATTTCTGTAGACAAGGACCATATTCTATAAAGAAGCTGTCCTCAATTATCAGTGCTGAGTACTTCTGAGATGGGTACCTTTAATTTAACCTTACAAAAAAGATTTGAATAAATGTGTGTGTAAATGGAGCCTTTCAAAACACTCATCATTGTCCTCAGTCTGCTGACACTATGTCAATAGATAACTCTGCCCCGAGTTGAGATAGCTTATACAGGCCAACACTAAGTGTTACAATAGCAAGCCTTACAATCCATTTATTTGAAAAAACCCATTTCCTTCCAAAGTGAAAAGCTAAACAGGAATTTTAAAGGTGTAATGCTGCCATCATCACAAATGTTGGACACTCACCTAACATCTTCCAGCCCAAAGAGTAAAAATATGCTTAGGCTATACATGGAGAACTGGATACCATAATGAGCAAGTGAACGCATCAGTGAATTCCACTTGGCAGAATATGGGTAGGCGACTCTGGCATGTCAGTAGCTGAGCTGCTGAACAGTTGCTGCAATTGAGCCTTTTAAGCAAGAACATCAAAACAAATTTCCATTCTTAGCTATTATGAGATTAATGTCCATGCAAAGAGACTAGGATGTCACTTTCTGAGTTTAACTGGCAGATCCCCAATCACTGTTTACCTGCTTCTGAGGAATGAAGGCATAAATTGAACCTGCTAGAATAGGTAACCATGGATTTTAGGGATTGATAAGCATTTGTTCCCAGACCTGGTAAGGCACAAATTTTCCTCTCTGAGCAGCGGAGGAAAATTGAGAGTTCATACACATGGAAATATGGAGAATTGTTATCACTGTGCCATCATATTCTCTTATTATGTAGCAGAAGAGTATAGCCACAAATATGATACAGATGAACAAAGTAGATATGAATGAAAGTACACATCAGGGGACCAGCAACAGTAGTACTGACTGCGTAAAAACATGTGATACCTCCATAATATATACCATAGACATTGCCATACATCTGTTTTACTGTACAGTGCATAGACTCCTGAACTCAAGCATGGGAGGGGGGGCAGGGGGGGAAGTTGCCAAAACAAGAGTCATCTGCCAGAGGAAAGGGAGAGAAGGTTACTGGTGGATAGCTGCAGGTGTTTGTCTAAAACTGGAGGAGGCAAAGATCAGGAAAGGAGAGAGATCATTCTATGACCTACCACAGTAGAGGGAGAAAATTGACCTAAAATGTGAAAAAGAGAAATATATTTGGTGATGGGAAAATAGCTGCCAGCTGGAGACTTTCAGAGTTTTAAATATTGCTGAGACTACATTGCACAAAAGTTAACGGAATCTTCTGGGCATAAAATTTCATTTAGCACATTGCATTAAAGCGCTGCAGCTGTTTGCAAGGGTGGCAAAGTTTCTTATACAGCCTTGTATGTTACACCCATTGTTGTTCTCTCTGGCAAGTTTGTGCAGAACGTAATCTGGTATGCATCTCTCAGGTTATTTCTCCTTTCAGAGGGGCAATTGTGTATACATTATTAATGGCTAAATTTTATATTCTCTTGGCCTTTATTTCTTTTGTACTGCCCTTATTAGATCAGGAGAAAACTTAGAAATAGCTAGGAAGCAATTATTTTCCTCTACAAAAATGTTAACCAAAAGGAGTTTATTTTGTTTTCATAGCCAATTGCAATTGAAATGTGAGGCTTTTACCATAAACCTGATGTATTTTGATTAAAAATATAATTACTGCAAGTTTCCATTTAACTGGACACCTATGTTTTCATAGGGAAAAAAAAAATTCCTCACACAATTCCTTGAATTGAAAAAAAATTGTTTCTTACTATAACACAGATGTACCACAGCACTCGTCACCCTGAAGGACCTCAGACTTAGAAATCAGGCATTACTAGGAAGTAGCTTAGGAAATCTTTAGCAGCATACAAAAAGCAGTAGTTGGATTCAGGTCAGAAATATCTTTAATGCGATATAAAAAAGGATATTTAAATATAGGAATATTACTTAAACTGGCACCTCAACCTTGGCACAGGCTCCTATCTTGACTGAAGGTGAGTTCTAATAGTTTAACATCCCAAAATCCATTTCTTCTGTATCTGAGAAGTCAACGAGTAGGTGTGAAGATAAGCATTAATAGGGCTGTTCCCTTGTCCTTCAGAAATGTCCCAAATCTTGATAATTCATGCCTTCAAATGTGTATCAAAAGGGTCAAATAATAGTGAAATACCTTTGAGAGAGTATGATTGACAAAACAAAACCTGTTTGGATCTCTATTGTAAATAAGTAATAAAACACTGATGGATATTTTATAGGGTTTTGTGGGGTTTTTTTACCCCCTTTTTTTTTTTTGTAACAGAGAAAATCTGCCAAGAATTTTAGTTGGGAAGTTTTCAGAGGCCTGTTAATTCAGCGCTCAGTTTATCTGTGGCTTCTGTGTGCAGCTGCAGAGCATTATTGTGTCAAATGTATTAAAATGAGGCACTGATTTTGTTAGAAGGACTCTGCAGGAACTGATGAAAGCAATCTCTTGAAAAAGGGGGAAATACATTTCTTCAGAGCTCTTAAAAGGGACACTTTGACAATACATTGAGCAGTTTAGAAACCCAAATGAATCCCCACAAAGTCCACAACAGGTAATTATACCTCTGTAATGGCATAACTCAGTACTCTCATTCAGAATAGATTAGCATGTGTTTGACCTCAGGTCTGAGTTTAGGCCGTTAGAGCAGCCTTCCAATAGCTTAAAGGGGTCTATGAGAAATCTGAAAAGGAAGTTTCTACAGGGGCATGTAATCACAAAACAAGGGGTAATGTCTTTAAACTGACAAAAGGTAGATTTAGATTAGATATTAGGAAAAAAATCTTCACTATGAGGGTGGTGAGACACTGGAAGAGGTTGCCCAGAGGAGCTGTGAATGCCCCATCTCTGTCAGTGCTCAAGGCCAGGCTGGATGGGACTTTGAGCAACCTGGTCTAGTAGAAGGTGTCCCTGCCCATGGCAGGGGTGTTGACACTAGATGTTCTTTAAGGTGCCTTCCAGCCCTAACTATTCTATGATTCTATGATTCCACTGGGACTTAAATCTACACCTAAGCTAACAGCAAATATGGGAAATACAAAAGCCATTATGAGATGCAGCAGACACGGAAGATTTTTACAAGGATGCATGCGATAAGTATGCCTCTTGGGCTTGCAAATGTTATCCTTATGCTATAGGAACCCTGAACCTTCACAGGTACGTAGGCACCTTAGTCCTAGTGATGTCAATGGAAACTAGATATTTTAATACCTATCAAGAACCAGAACAACATAGTGCAAAGGAATGTTGTATAGCACATCCCATAGTAAGATTTCTAGACTTGGTAATGTACCTAGTTTCAGCTGTTTGAAAAAAAAACCAATGCATTTCAATAAGTCACATTCCTCAGAGCAGTGATAATGTTGTATTATAAATGCTTGCTTGTTGAAAATGTCCCATTCAAATAAGTATCTTATGACTTGTATAATAATACGCTGTGCATCTGTTCACTGTAGTTTCAGTTGGATTAATGGAATGTGAGACAGTGTGTAATACTTTGATTTTCCTTTTCTCATAACTGTTGATTTGCAAAAGCTAAACAATATAACCCTGAACAAAACCACATTAAAATAGGCTGTGTATCAGGTGTGATATAAATAATATGACAAGATGAGCCAATACTTTGCCATTTCAATAATTTGGAAGCAATTTCAATAGAAGAGTAACATGTTGCCACCCACACCACCTATTTTCCCTTCTTTTTTTTTTCCTTTTTTTAAAAATCGGCTACAGCCTTATGATTATGAAGATACTATTGTGTTTCCATAAAGCAAAGCCACACAGGCAACCAAGCTTGTATTGATTCACAGAGTTTATCACCTTAGGAATCTGAAACTGGTTAGCATTCACCTTGCAAATGTGTTTTAAAATCTGTGCAAACATATTATGTTTAACTTTTGGAGACCTGGTGGACTAGGAGCAGTATCAAATGAAACAGATCTTATGGAAATAAATCCAGTAATAAAAAAAAAACAAACCAAAAAACAAACAAAAACAAAACCCAAAACCCAACAAAAAAAACCAAAACCAAACCAAACCAAGCAAAACCCCCAAAGTAAAAATTAACATAAACTAAAACACAAGAAGGTTTTTCACCTCAACATGAGGAAGAACTTTTTTACATTGAGGGTGGCAGAGCACTGGAACAGGCTGTTCAGGTGAGTCATGAAGTCTCCCTTTCGTCAGACATTCAAAACCTGCCTGGGCACATTCCTGTTTAACCTGTTTTAGGTGGCCCTGCCTTGGCAGGGTGGGTGGACTAGATTATCTCCAGAGGTCCCATACAACCCTAATGACTCTGTGATTCTGTGGTTCTGTGAAAGGGAAAGAAAGTAGAAGCTTGCCAGACAAGTCATCTATACAGGCCTTCTAACTTGCAGTTTAAGACTTCTGGCCTTAGCCGAAAGATAATGAAACTTTAGGTTGATCTACTAAGACAGTGTCTCATATACATCCTAAGTGGCATAGGAAAGATCCGCATTCAGATGTTTAAAAGCAGACAAAGCAACAGTCTTGACATGCTGACAAAACAAAATCTAGGCTTTCCTGTGCTGTTCAAAATACCCAGCTCCATCATTTAGTGTGTCCTATGAAGAATGCACCCTAGCCACCAACCCACATAAACAGTTTTGCAAATCAATTCCTTTCCACTTGTAAAGATTAACTGAGCCATCAGGGAAGAGAACTTATACCTATGGACTCTGATAAGGCCAACTCCCCAAGATAAAGAAGACACCTCAGAAGAGCAGTGTTTTGAACTTCCTACTGCTCACTCAAAAAGGCTAGCCAACAGGATACAGGCCAACTCTTTTCACTGCCAAGGACGTTTGGACGGTGAGTTGCTTTTTCTTGCATTTTTTCTCAAAGACAGTAGTTTTCTATAGAAGGTTTAAAATTTTAATGAAATCTTAGGAAATCCTTTGCCCTATGTTATCCTTCTTCCAGCTTCTGCATGGGAGAGGGAGTGTCTTCAGCTCTTCTCCTTACCATATATAGTTTTGGTAACTGTTAGGGCCTTTTAGAACTACCTTGTTCTTTTATATGAACTAAAAGGACTCTGGTTTACCATTTCCCTTCTACCTTCCCTTCTACTTTGTGTTTTTGTATCAGACAACACAATGATGTTTTTTTATTTTATACAAGCATTTATAGCTTTCTTTTTCTCTCTCTTTTTTTTTTTTTTGTAAACCATTTTACAATACAAATTTATATATAAACTCTGACAGCAGAACAGTTAGAAGCAGTGAAGGCTACGATGGATTAAAATCCCAAACTAGACATTCTCAGGTATTTATGCTCAGAAGTTGTACCAGTTTCTTCATCATCTGTTTGAATGCTGGTGTGAGTGGGTTGAGCTGTATTTCCTCCAGAGCCAGACATTGTGGCCAATGAGACATTAAACCAGCTGGAGAGTACGAAAGCCTGGTGGAACATACCAAGATCTGGGCATCAAGACCAATGTGCTAGCAGAGTTACCTACCTATTTTAAAGGATATCTGTGGGCTCCTTCTGAGGGTACAGTTGAAAGGGTGGTTTACCAAGACAGTCAACATCATGCTGCTTTTGCTGTTCAGACCAAAGCCCTATAATGCGGAAAACACATTGTTTTAATTTTGAAGTTTAGAGGATTTCATTCAGTTTTCTTGAATCTCTCAATGTTGTGTGACATGGCAAAATTATCTTTTGTGTGCAAGTGTCTATCCAAGCCTTGCAGAGCATTAAAAAAAATGAAAGTAATTCAGGTGTCTAGTCTTCAGAGTTTTCTGTGTAACAGAGTTATAGCTGAACGTACATGATTACACTTTGAGGAAACAGCCTGAAGGGATAGCATTGCCAGTTAGCAGCTGTCTAGCTTTTACAGACAAGAGCCTGGTGTCCAGTGAGTTCTGGTGCATGTGTATTAAATTCAGGAGTTTTGGTGTCTTTAGGAAGAACTCACATTGATTTTACATGTTATCCTGACTAGCACCAAAATCTGAATGAAGTGCTTCCTTCCTCAGCAGCCTCTGAGAGCCACAAATATGAAAGTTGCTCTGACAGGTATCTGCCATCCCCGAAGTTTAAAGGAAGGCAGAATTCCCCTTAACATCCAGATGCCTCTCTACCAGACTCTACCTACAGCTTCCTTCCTCATGAAGGGTTAAAGTCCCTTATGTTTTTGACCTAACTTCATGTAGACACAAAAGTTTTACTTGTCAGTATTTATAACTCAACCCTCTTAACATCCTGCTAAACTCTTCCTCCACAATTTCCTACATGATTGAATTCTATGGGCTGACAACGTGCTCCTTTAAGACACTTTGCGTTCTCTTCATTTCACATTTTCTGCCTGTCAATTTAATCAACTTTTCTCTTGTAATTGTGTTATGGGTCTGGGACTGGCTGTGGAGGAGTACCAGATCTCTTTCCTTTAAACCATTCATTATTTTAGGTGGTGATTCTTATACTGTGTTTCTCTTCCACTGTCTTACAACCTGTACATGTAAAGCTTTACTGTCTGTGGCACACTGGAACTTGGAGTTGAGACAGACTACCCTGTGTATAGTAGTAAAAGGAAAAGAACGTATCACCAAATTATAAAATCATAGTCTGTTCCAATATTTCCTTTAGCAATCCTTGCCAGTTTCATTATTTTGCCCAATAACTTCCTTGATCTAAACTCTCAGAAGCACATCAGCCTGCTAGCAATGAACATTAGATCCTATTCCTGAAATACTCTAGGTAATTTAGATCTCTAGGTAATTTAGATTCCAGCAGCATGTGAACATTACTTAGGCTCTTTCTCCCACTCCACATCACTTCACATTTATCTAATTTAAATTGTAGCTGCCACATAACTGCATTGCTGATAGGTTTGTTCAGTCTTCTTTGAGCTCAGATACCAGCTAGCCGAATTGTTCTCTTTTTGTTAATACTGAATTAACAGTGCCTTTCCTTAGTCCCTAAAGGTAGATTGAAGCTGAAGGGATAAAGGGGTTAGTTTCAGAGCCTAGAAGGTAGGGTGCTAGAGGATTATTCGACCTGTGATTTGTCTCATACAAAATATATATGATATTTGTAACCCGTACCTTGCTCCACAAGATACTTGTTACTGTCACTGTACCTATGGAAGAACAGTTCTTAGGTCTCCAAGACCTGCTTAGCTTCATCTTGGAATCATGTTTTCTTTCACACTTGGTAATCAAAACCTTTCATGAGGATTCTTTGAAGTTGTGAAAAAGTTGCGTTTGGGTTAGAGGACAAGGGTATGTTCACTAGTGAGATCTGATGCATCAACTAGCAGCATATGCTGCATTTCTGCCTTAACAGAGTGAAACACAGATGTTTTAGCTAAGATTTTCTTCAAATTTTGAATTAAATGGAGCTTGAATCTAAAAATTCAATACGTGCATAGGAATCAAAAGTAATGGTCAAATGAAAAGTGATGTAAAACTATCTGTCTGTTTTTCACAGTGTCTGTTACCATAGCATCTAAACAATTACAGCATAGCAACACCTGCAGCTGGTGCTGGCTTTGAGAATACTTCTGAATTCTTGAATAAAAACATCTGGATTTTAGATTAACAGGGTTTCAAGCCATTCTTATTACACCCACCTGCCTTTTTTAATTGTGCTCAGAAGATTTTTACACAGACCTGACAGGATTTAGTAGCCAACAAAATAAGAAGCACCAAAAATGTAGCCAGTTTTCATTCTGGGGTCATCACCACCACTGCGTGGACTGCATGAAATTTATGCTCACTACCTTGTTCAAAGTGCCAATTGCAAGTAACCTATTACAATATACCACTTGTTTTAATTGCCTGAGGTACTTATCAGTATCATATTCACTGCTAATGAACTAAAGTGCCATGTTGTATTAGCAGCTTGATCACCAATAGTGAGATAAACTGGCAAGATTTGCTTGTGGTTGGCCATTTGATTATATGTAATTTTTCACCACCATGCAGAACTTTGACAACAGTATCAGGTTAGTCATCAGCTCATCAGCTACTTCCATGTTTTCTTCCCTACTAAACGCTGATGTATGTAAGTAATATGATGTTTTTATATAAAATATTAGATGTGGAACAGTATAGTACAGTTTTTCTGCTTTGGAAATTATTGGTATTTAGTAAGTGCTGGATGCAGATTAGGTTGATTGAGGTTACTTTGATATTCTTACCTTCTGAGCATCTCAGATTGTTGATTATAAAAGAGAATGATCTGCAGAGATGGATTAAGGTAGACTAAAGTGCCTTCAGAAGCCTTCAAGTTCCCCCGGTTACATGGCTTTCTTCATCTCAACTTCCATTGAAAGGAAATATTTTTTTGCCTTTATGGAAGGAAAGTCTAAATGTAGTTTAGGCATATGATATACTGTCTGAATCTGCAGAGGGCCTGAAATGGTGGCCAAAAAGGGATGCTGGACAATGCTTCAGTCCGTCAAAGTGTACAGACAAGATAACAAGGAAGAGCTAGACATAGTATACTGCAGTATTTCATAGGAGTAAGACTGCTGTTACCTATCATGGATAACAGCATGGTGATTGAGCAGCTTTTTCTTAGATGTCCATTCCTTTTTTTCCTTTTTTCCCTTTCCCCAGGCTAATTTCACTTAGCCCTGAAAGACCATCAGAAGAGGAAGCTCTTGGCTGGAAAGCTGCTGAAAAAAAAGTAGTTGAGCCAAGGCTGTAAGACCAGGAATTGACAGCCTGGATGTAAGATTGAGCAGAAACCTTATGTTGTCTTAGCTCAACTCTAGCTGCTGCAAGTTCAGAGAAATTCAACAGTCCTGGTCCTGTGACTGAATCAAAACCATCTGGATAGAGACTGACTACCAAACACCAGTGCCAGCTTACACCTCTTTCGTAAATCTCTGTGGATGGATTTCCCAACCCATCAAAGAGTTCTCCTGAAAAAAAAAGTTCTCCAACATAAAAAAAAGTAGTATCACAACCTCTTTTGAAAACAATACTGAGTAGTGCTTAAAACACCATTCCTATGTAGTGATTAAGCCAACAGACGAACAAAGATCTATAACATCTTGATCCACAAAGAGTACATTGAGAGGCTGATGGAACTTGAAGAAGATGCTACATCTCCTGTCATCTTATGTAGCAACTCCTCCTGTAATTAAGACTGCCTATACTGCCCCCGGTACTTTATCAAGGGAAACTTTGCATTCCCATTCATTGCACTCTTTCTGCCCTCTTCCAGTCTATGCTCACCAAAGGGGCATGCCTGCTGCAGAACAGAGCAGACCTCCTTCATAAACCACACGACACAAACAACTTCACTGGGATCAACCTCATTGTGACAGACGATACCTGTTCACATACCAACACTCCACACCATGGGAGCCTCTAAGACTACCCTGAATATGTACAATGTGGACACTGACCCTCCAAAATTCACGTCATCCAACTTCTTTTCATTCTCACACATAACTTCAGGTTTTGTAACTGGCAGTGAGAGCACAGATGCATCACACAGAGTCTTGCAATATGGCAGACTTTTAATGAGCCACTTTGAAGAACGTATTTCAAATGTCTATTCCACCATGTTTATGCTTATATTTATGCTGTACTTAAGACTACATAAATGACACCTTTATCATCTAAAGTCTTTTGCTGAAATCTACTACAAATGCGATGTGTCTCTCTGTCTAGAGGCATCTCCTACAACAGCTCTCCAGCCCTCAGTGTGGATCTTTTCTAAACTTACCATGATAGCAGCTCTCTTATAGACCAGTGTATACTAAACAAAGATGTAATAAAAGCTGAACATCAAATGTAAAATCTGCCAACACATCTTCTTCTCAGCTGCTACAATACCTTGTCCTCTACTGGGCCATTAGAAGATCTGGAGCTTACACATCCCATATATAACATACTTTAGCAAGTACATAAATTTTCTCAAGGAAATTACATGTGTGAAACCAAACAACTAAACACCAGAATGAGTGAATAATTGGTGAAAAAAAAAAAAAAGACACACTCAAAGACATGAGAAAGAATATTTCTCACAAAACATTCATTTCATTTTTGCCTTTTCAGTTCTTATCCTCAAGGGAAACCTGCAAAATGCTTACTAAGTAAGTACCTGGGAACTAAAATTCATAACACTATTGGATACCAGAAATCATGAATTGAGTAGAGACATACTAGTTTTATAGCACATTATACTTTCTTTTACCCATGCCTGTTAATTCCTGCAAGTTCAACTGATGATAAATTGCCCATCTCTTTTCCCCACTTCTTCCTCTCTCACAGGAGATAGCTATCTTATCATCTCTTCTGTTGCAGGTATCATTCCTCGGTTTCTGAGATACCAACTACCTTTTCTCTCAAATGATTTACATGATTAATGAATTCAAAATGATTGTTCTTAGCTTGTATTTAACTCCAAAGGTCTCTGCTTTGCTTTCAAGCCTAAAAAAGAGCTTGTATGCTTGAAAGCTTGTCTGTTTTGCCAATAGCAGTAATTAAAAAGAAACAGCAAACAAGCAACCAAACAAAAAAGCCAATCAAAAAAAGCCAACCTTTCTTTCCTTCAAATCTTGCCTATTTTAGGAAACATACCTTCTTTTTTTAGACAAAGTCAATTATATAAGGTAAATCCTATATGATAAAAAACTGGAGATTTTTATTCTGCTTGGGTACACAATAGAAAAGAAAAAAATATTCTATCCCTTGAAGCAGGGACATCTAAACTCATATCTTCCCTCACTGGTTGAAACAGGGTGCAAAGATATTTATAAAGTTGATGTTTATACCATTCTCCAAAAGGCTAAAGGAGATAAAATTCTCTTATAATTGTCTTCTGTTGTCTTTACATGGGTTCTATAAACCATACAGGACCATACTTGAATGATGCAATTTAACATAGGCAAGTCCTTTACATGCTCAAACGTATGCAAAAAATTTTGTGTAAATGTTACACGGTGTTAACCAGTCAACCATTCAAACAGTTTTTATTCATTAGAAAATAGATTTCTTTCTTTTGAGAATATTTCTTAACACGAAAATTTGTTAAATTGTATATAACATTCTGTGGCCTATGCTTTTAAAATGTGAAAATGCACTTTGTTTTTCCAGTGGTTGCACTTATTTGTTTAGTTCTCATTCAGCTTACTCTTTCTTCTCTGTGATTTGTTTAGTGACTGGTCAAAACAGGCAGATGTGTGCACATTTGTCTGAAGAAACTGCCTAAAGAAACAAAGGTAGGTCTATCTGCTAGTAACTGTTTACATGGGGGATATGGGCTTCCAGATTTGAGGCTTGGCAGAGAATTATTATCTTGCCTCTGGGGAATAGGCAAAGTGTGAATATCAAGGTTCCATAGTGGGAACACATTGTCTTGTGCCTTTACAAAGATGCTTTTCCTGCCTGCATTTCGCATTGTAGAGCTATTTGTTTGAATGATTTGTTGGCACTTACAGAATGGGCCAGTGTGTAACGATGTCTAATGTCATCTATTTTCTACATTTCAAAACACATTTGGGTAAACTTTTCTGGGAGTAAATAGAACACCAAACCATAGCAGTTGCAGCTTAAATCTCTTGTACACAACACAGTCTATTCTTTCAGTTGCACTTGCTGGGAGGGAATTAGGTTAAATTTGCAACAGAGAGAGTATGCTGCATTACATTTACAGGTCTCACGGCCTTGGGCATAGGAGAATTGGAATCAAAATACTTTTACAAAAGCAGTGCCATTTTCTCCTTTGCATCTTTTGTATCAACTGCTCTTTCAATAGAAAAAGAAATAACATTAATTCAGACAGCAATGAGTGTTGTTAGTTGGTGTATCGAAATCCAGAAATTCAAAAAGATGAGCAACATACAAATCCTCCTGCCCTTAAATATGGTAAAACTTAAAACATCCCTGAACTGTGCACTGCACCAGCTGATGGCTGGGATGAATCAGAGCAACCATATGGCAGAGCAAGAGATGAATGACGAAGCAGGAGGCTTAATATTCTAAGCTTAAGTAGGGATGTCAAATAGCCACTAAAATAAACAAATAAGTAGATACATAAGTAGTGAAAACTGCCTGGGTTCTAGTGAAGAAGAGTGTTTTGAGTTGACTACATATTATATAAACATACCCAGTGTTTTTCTGTGCTCATCTGCTCTTCTGAGCAGCCGGTCGAACACATTGGATATATAAATACCCCACTCTGTGAAGCATTCTGTGTCTTGTGCTTATGATTAAGGCAACAATAATGTGCTGGTTTGTTGTGGTAGGGTCACCTTGGGTGCAGTGGTAAATCAACTGGATTTTGTGGCTCTTTTGGGATTTTTGTGCATAGGGAAGAATCACTGATCTTATTTCATTGAGACACTAGCGCAGAATATGACTAGGAGTCTTAATTTAGATACAGTGTTTGTTGTTTTGAGATGACAGTGTCCCTTTCAGAGTGCTTTACTGATGCAGCAATATCTGGGCTACTCTCTTCAGGTAGCTAGTAAAAACAGCAGGGAAAGCCTTTAACATTTTTTTTTTTTACAAGGAATAGGCAGATATTTCCAGCTTGTAAAAGTAAGCAGGAAGAAAAAACTAGTCTAACTCTTTTGATGGTCTAAATCTGCCTGATTTGAACATTAGAGTCTTGTTCATTCAATATCCATTTAAAGAAATAATACTGGAGTTATTTATAATCTCATGAAGAGCTACAGTCTTTTTTTTTTTTTTATTTTTTGACAAAGATTAGTTTATTTTTAATTTTTGTGTGATTCAATATCAACTACATCTTCTCATCCAAGATATAATGTACTGCTTGTCAATATCAGTTAAAATCATATGGCTACACAGGAAAGCCACATTGGAAGTGTTTGCTTTTGGCACCCGACAGTACTTTCTGATTTATTGTAGCAGGATTGCTTGCCAGTTATCACAGTAAGTAAGACCACATCCATCTAAAAAAATGACAAGAACTTGGAAAGCAAAACATGTGGTGTTTAATTAAATAACCCCACCTTTTTTAAAGTAAAAAATAATCCAGGAAATTTTAAAAATATTTTGCAAAGTAATTGAATTTTAAATTGAAATTGAATGGTTAATTCATTGTTGATTAAAAATCTCATGTGGTAGGTTGACTTTGTTGTTTTGCACTTCAAGAGGGAATAAGAATCTGAAAGTCAAATAAGAACTGAAAAAAGAGGTAACATTTCTATAATACAACAGGGATTTTGTAACGCGTTCTCTTGTCCTATACAACAAGATCCAGCCAGAATTAGCATGTTCTAAAAATAATAAAAAATTCTCTTAATTATTTATATCTGCTTACTTGATTATTCATTAGTATTACTTTGTTGTCACTGTAAAGACAAAAACTGAAAAATATATTGCTACCAAACCAGTTCCAGTATTTCAATTTGCTGCAGCAAAAATGGACTAAAGCATGCACAAGCTGTACAAGAGTACCTTTTTCTGCATGCAGAGGACAGTATAGAAAAGAAACAGAGGGTAGTCAAAGATGTAATAAACAGAATTTATGAACCAATACATGTACATCAGCTGTGTTTGTTAAGACTCCGAGCTTTCAAGGATTGATGCTGAAGGACTACTTGGAGTACATAAAGTCTTTCAGTATCACCACCTATGTTACTGCTGGGTGTCGAATTTAAACATTTAGGTGTCAGTTGCAGAAATGAAAGAACATTTCAATGTACAGCTAGGTAACAATTTATTAATTTTTTTTTTTCTGAAAAGAGTGCCTGCTGTCAACTTATACTTCTTAAGAGGTAGGTCAGGTCCTCAGCTGATATAAAGCAGTACAGCTCTACTGAGGTAAATGAGTCTTCCAATGTATATAGGATGAATTTTTTGCCCTCAAGGAAGATTCAGGACAGTAGAGAATACAGCAATTGAAATTCCTATACTGGAAATTACCAATCACTGGGGAAAGAAAGGAAGAAATCTGGGGCTCTGAAGAGCTGATTTAGAACTAAATCAAAAAAGGACAATAATACATGGAAAGTGAAAATGGATTTGTTTGAATAAAGAGCCTATCTTATAAATAAACCTGATCTAGAAGTCAGATACTCATCTGTGTATGTTCCACAAGGATTCACATGAGGAGGTCTACCAGGAAGCCCCCTAGTACATGAGAGGATTGTATGTATGTGAAGTGTGTACATTCCCACAAAGTGCAGAAGATGCAGATGAGTAAGCCTATAACATTACTCTGACCAGAAAAGGAGAGTAAAACGAGACATGACCTTCTCTTTAATGGTTTGGGCAGTCACTCTGGATAGTTAGTGCTCAGTCACTCTGGATAGTTAGTGCTAAGTAATATACAGCAGCTGGGGAGCTGGCACAGCCTTTCTGGGTAAGGACATTCTCTTTTTCACGTTAAACAACCACTGGACAAAACTGTGAAAGTTAAAGAGTTTATAAAGTATACCACCACGCATGATTTCATTTAATGGCTCATTCAGGCAGTGGAGCAGTTTGTAAAATGTAGTGTTTAATCTGTTGATTACTAGAAAGTATTCAGTTAGATTCTGAACAATATTTATGAATTAATGCTCTTTTAAAATCTTACTTAACATTTACTCATCAGCTAGTGGCACTTTACTTTGAGTAGATGTTTTATGTGAGCCTGGACTTCAGACTTACTTTGGATTATGTCATTAATTGTTTTTATTCATTCAATCCAGTGGGCCCAACTAAAGAATAGGGTCTTAATAGAGGGCGTGTGACAATTCAAGTTCTAGGCCCTATTTAACCCAGTGGTTGAAAATAAACTTTTTTTTTTTTTTTTAAAAAAAGCAACTACTTCATGTAACATGAAAAAAATCGTTGTTTTCCCTTAAATCTGACTGCCTGTTTTTCACCATTTCTGATGATCAGTCTCCAATAAATTCATGGTGGAAAACAATCAGAAGACATCCTTGCAAATGCTGAATATTTATCTGAAATATTCCGTAACATTTACCCAGACTTGATCATTAATAACAAAAAGAAAGTGTTATCTTAGAACTTAAGTTTCTGATAAGGATCCTTGGGCTGACGATGCATTACCATAAGGTACTTGCCACTGGAGGGAATGAATTAAAATACATTGGGTGTTTTCTGACCAACTGGATTATGCCTGTGATTTACTGTGATTGTCATTTATTGATGTCAGAAATCCCTTATTAGCATATTCAATGTGAAATGAAAGGCTGAGTTATAACAGCCCAGAAAGGAGAGGCTGAAAATCAGAGGTGTTGGAGGAAAGGCTGTCAGCAGCACCTCTAGATCCTAAACTTTAAGGGCAGAATGCTTCAAAGACTCCTGTCTATGTGGCCAGACCTGCACTTTAACTTCTATATTTTTATGAAATGTATTGCAGTAAGAGGTGAAAGTTGAGTAAGAGGTAAAATCTAAACATTTGCTCATAGTTTTTCATTCTGCCTCTCTCATACACTCAGAAAGAGGTGTATACACCCTATACACAGAGTGCACATAATCACAGGTGTTCACTGCATTATCAGGGCTGTTGTGTGGAGTAAAGTAGGATCCCAGTAGGGTCCAGTATCAAAATAATCTAACAGCATTTGCCCTTTACCATATAGTTTGGTTTTCCTATTTTCCTATTTTTTTCCTAATTTTTGTGCTGCATTTCTTCTTGTATTTTCTATATATAATTTTACATAACTATGTATAGTGTTACATATTTTCTGTTATCTAAAGCTATAGTGTAAAGAAAACAATGTCATAGAGCAATAAACAGTGAATAACACCTAATAGCTCCCAGAGAAAACAGGCAGTGTTTTTACAAGAAGGAAAGTGGGGACAAAGACATAAAACAGAAAACAAATGAAAGATTTTTATGATGGTTTTTAAAGAAAGAATCATAAAAGTGATGATGGGATCAAGTAAGTCAAAAAAGTTGAACCTGAAAGAGAAAACAATATTTAGGAATTGTAGCAGAGAAGAAAATATGCCAAGGTCATATGAAAAAGATGAACTGAAAAAGATATGGAGAAAGGAAAAGTTTGTTTGAGTGCAGTGATTTCTATCACATTGGGGGCAGATATGCAAAGAAAAAGGAAGAAATGGAGGAACAAACCAAATAAATACAGTGACTAGAAAAGCATAGATGCACATTCAGAAGCATACATGGTCACAGTTGGTTTATCTCCACTGAAACTACAGAGCAAAAAGAGAGTTTTGAAGAATAGCTTAAACAACAAAACAAAACCAAACCAAAACAAAATCCCAAGTGCCTGGCAATTCATCTGACTTGGAGAAAGTTTAGAAAGGATGGTAAAAAAATACTAAGGTGTTTATGACCAATCTTGATCTCTGCCAAGAATGTATGGCTACTGTTTTTGTTTGAAAATGTTGTCTGGTTAAATCCTTATACAAAAATAATATCCTGTACATGTGTGTAGAAGACTGAAAATCCTTATACAAATGGAAGCTTGTTGTTTATCACTTGCTCCAGCAAAACAGAGCAAACAAATACTTCATGTAGCCCTGTATGTTATACTCAGTACAAGCAAGGTTGCTACACAAATCTCTATGTATTTCCGAGTACAGGAAGCAGATTCCAAAACTGCGTGGATACACTGCCATAGATTTGGAGCTTATGATCCCCACATAAGAATGTCATTTCCAGACTATTATGACACAAAGAACAAGCTTTTTGCTTTCCTTTAAGAGTACTATTTATGCCAAACCCCCTAGTAACTTTGGACAGTTGCCTTTGAATACTCTCTAGTGTAGCGTCTAGCATGTTGTTGATTTTACATCTGTTGGAATAATAACACGAAGAACTTGTAATAGGTTTTCTAAGTGAAATGATAGCTTCAGTCATCTGGAAATAGTTACAAGGTTTATATTTGCACTTCTGATTTTCCTAGAGTATTCCTAGCAAGCATTCAGTGCAAAACTTGAGAGTACAAGAATAATCCATGTATTCTTGCTTTTTTGTATAATGTGACATATACAGGAACTTCTACATCCTCCTTCTTTTTTTTTTCCAAAGGGAAGAAGTGTTGAGTGCTAGCAGTCAATGGCGTCTTAAGGAGTCTGTCTGTGTTACTGCACAGCGCATCTCTTTAGCACTTCATATGAAAAGTTTCATTCAAATCTCTGGGTGGTGACTCATATCCTGAAGCATCACTCAGTAGGCACTGCTTCTACCTGAAGAATTTCCCATGCTTGTTGCAACAAAGACTTTATCTTAGGATATTGAGTTATTATTTAAACAATGCATAATTGTTATTTCTGTTTTGGTAAGATCATTTCACTTTGTACTAAAAACCTGGCCATCTGTATGGTCCCTAAACTATTACTTACTTAATGTCTGTTCTTCCCTCCTCCAGAACTATTGGTGGGATGGTTGCTCCTGAACAGCCTAAGGTCCAGTGAAGTCAAGACATTCCTCTAGGAAGCAGAACACACATCTGAGAGGGCCTGATTCAGGCCAGAGCCTTAGACTTCAGTCTTCCCTGTCCCAGGTGAGAGTAGGAAACACCAGTCTTTTGCTTCCTGAGTAGAGGAATGATGCTTGGGTTTATTCTAATATTGAACAACACAGTCTGTTGAGAATTTTTCAAAAGAAAAAAAGAGCATTTCACAGTTGTATTAAAGCATCTAGGCTCATTGCTGCTTAATTTAGTGACGAAGTTTATGCTGATGTTTTTCATGCTGGCCAATTGTCCCTTGACAATGCTTCTAGAGTGATGAACTTGTGGCTATATCTGCTTCAGTCTTTCTGATTAATCCACACATATCTATTTTAACACAGGATTAGGCTGTAAGAGATGGGTAGGCAGTGACAACCTAGCCTTTCAGACAGGTAATCCATGTGCTCCTGTCCCCAGCACAGTCATTTGTTCCCCTCTGAACATACTTCCCTTGAAGTTAGAAGTGGATCGCATTTGCCACACTGCACACTGTCGAATCTGGATTTCTTGTATCCATTTCCATTTGAATCAGCAATCCTGACAATGAGGTTAGCCAGAACACCTGAGGGGACAGACCAGGGTGAGATACAAAGCCTCACTGAGAAAGAGCTATCAGTTGGCAGCCATACATTAACTATTCAAGCTGAATTAGAAAGTAATTAAATTTAAGCAGTCCTTCATTCAAAGCTGCAGGGATAAGTAAATAAACTTAACAGAAGCCACAGCTACTAATGAAGACTTGTGACACAGGCAGTCAATGGCAGTAGAAGACTTCTAGAAAAGAAACTCTTTCAAATTAGGTTTGGGGAGGGAACATAGCGGTGGACTCTGACCATGGAAGTCTTGTTCTAGACTTCAGAGGCACCACTTCATGACATTGTAAAGTTGAGTTTTGTTCTTAACGAAGGGCTGGGGTTATAAAACCACAGTGTAAGCTCTGAAAGATGACAGCATTTGTTCTCTGTGCACAGGATGAATTTTTTAAGGCATTACAAGTAAACCATTAATTTACATTTGCCAATGAGTTAAACTGAACTCATTAAAACACAGGTGAAGTTTCATGATGTGGGCATACATGATTAGAGCAGCCATGCAAGATAATTTCTCTTTGCTGGTGCCAGTGGAAGGCAAGGAAATCAATCATGATGTCTTTAACAAAATGCTTTTGTTTCATCTGGGTCAAAGGTATTCAAGTGCTTTTTTTGAAGTCGCATTGGTACTGCATGATACTCCAAAGGGACAGGTTAAAATTTCATTGGTGTCAAAAACAGGCACTTTCAAGTCTTAATGTGTTTGAGCTTTTTCATGTTTAACACTGAGTTTGCAAGATTTGAAGATACTTGCTCATTGTTCATGATAATTACGCAGTATTATGTGTTGTTTCATTTATTCTAGAGCCTATAAAATGAGTTGGAGCTTTAGCAGCTACTGACTCAAAAAAAATTTCATACCATTAATGGGGTAAGTATTTTACATTTACCCCTTGCAATGAAAGCTAGTGCAGGCAATATTGTTCATTCATTAAGCGCTCTTGGATACATCCCTATAGGTCTCTTTTATCACACAGATACCTGAGGCACCATAAGGGGTTTAGTCCCACACTGCTCTGGCCTACAACCTCTGGCAATGCTGTTTGATACTTCGGCTCCCTTCATGAGTACTGAATCTTCAAAACTCTTCACGACATCCAACCCAGCTAATTTTACCCATCTTCATTTTAGACTTAAAATCTGAACTGTCCTCAAGGCTCCCTTTATTGTCAAGGAAGTTTGGCAGGTGCATTATGTTCTCTTGGGCATAGTTACATGTACAAAATTATATTGTGTTTTCTCAAACTTTTAATTCTACTGAAAATATTTATTTTAGGACTTTGCATATATATTGGAAGATTGCTTTTTCTTTATTATTTTCATATTTATATTTAGTTCTGCTTTCCTCTATGTAATTTCTTTCATGTGGACTCCTGTCCCTCCACAATACATTTTATCTCTGTGAAACCTGGTTTCAGGCATATTTTCAGCATCCATCCATTTTCTACAAAACCAACAACCTTCCCTTTTTTCAAGATGTATTTTTTAATCTCTGTTTCAAGATTGGATGCTACTTACGTTTGTGCTCAAAATAGGAAGCAAGCAATCTCTTATGCTCCTTATTCTAGTCCAGTCTTGGATGAATTTTTAAGGCTCCTTATGCGATCTCAGTTTTGTTTTGACTGTGTGATTTGTGATTTGGTAATCTAGTCCACTGAGCACTGAGCTTTCTCTCCAACATGTTGAGACTGATCTGTCTCTATTCTGCAGGCTGACACCATTTTATGGTTTTTTTTCCCTTAACTTCAGTCAGGAACTTCTAAATGTCTTTTGTATATGACTCCTCAGAAATCCTCTAGAAACTAACATGAAATTGTGAGTGCTGCAAACTCTTCTTCCCTGTAAAAACATTGCTTGTGTGACTCAAAAGTCCAAGAACTTTTATAAAGGCTTGAGGTGTTGCTTCCTTTTGGTTTCATGTATGAAACTTATCTCTCAAAGCTGATATTCTTTCTGGTTGTACAGGAAGTTTTGGAACCCACATCTGACAAAAGGAACTGCTCTTTTAAACCTAAGTTAGACTGTTAAACAAATCTAGCAGCACTGTCTTGATAATGATAAATTTAACAAGTCCTCTATGTGTATCTCTCAAATGTCAATTAATCTTCAAGCTTAAACAGACACTGTATTTCTGCGGCTGTGCTGGAGTCTTTCTTCACTACGTTCTTCCCAATGGTTGTCTTTCTTATGTTTAGACAGTGGTCTTTGGTGGTTAATTTTATGTTTCAGCACAAAATAAAAATGAGTCTTCATCAGAGTAACAGATGAAATAATATGAAAATCAGGAAAAAAATGTAAAGGTGTAAGAATGAGGCTCTGTCTCCTAGTTAGTCTAATTAACGCCGGTACTCTTGTTAGTACGTTCTGGGAAAAAATTTCCTGGCAAAAAGAGAGAAGAGATACAGTGGGAGGTTTTTGACCTCTCCAACCTCTCCTTGTAACTTAATAGCTCATCACATGGGCTTTGACATTCATGCCTCTACCCGAATTTGGGTTAAAACTTCTAGGTGGTCTACTGTAGCTTTCCAGAGCCCCTCTGTACACCAGCCCTCAGCACTGAGTGTGTCCAGCAGCCATACAGCATCACATATGACAAAGGCAGGGAAGCTATGAAGCCAAAGCAACATGAAAATCAAAGAAAATCCTACTTCAGTGTCACTTGGCAGAGTTAATTACCAGGAGATACTGATAACTTTTGCTTCAATCCTACTGACATCATCAATGTCCATAGGCAAGAAAAGAGTGAAAAAAATCTCCAAAACACACAACCTTTAAGCTGACCTTTCAAAACAACACTCTCAAAAAGCTGTTGGCAATTACAGCCTTAACATTACAGCCAAATGCGCACATGCCTCCGCGTTGAGCAAAAACCAGAGACACTGCTAAAGCTCAGGTATAAATACCAAATTCCCTGTGGATTTTTATAACTTTTTTTGAGGATTCAAACAATCATTTCTTTTTGTGTGAAATCTTCCAGGGCTGTGATGCTTTAAAAAGCTTAATATATTTGACATGACACATTATTCTGTGTCACTCTCTGTTACAAAAGCCGTGTCTTCAACTTGTATGACACAGTGTCACAGGGGGAGACATTAACACAAAATATGGGAAAGGAAATATACATTTGAATTTTTCCAGGGTAGCCAGCATGTGAAGCAAGGACAGGTGTATGTGTGATAGCCTGTAAAGTAAGGTCCTTGCACTAGACAGGAAAAGAGACAATTTGGGTTGATTGTTTCATAGTCTGAGACATCTAGCTTTAAATTATACAGGACCAGAATGTCTAAAATTATTCTTCTTCACAGGAAGGACTCAATTTTTTATGGATGTTTAATACAGACTAGTGGAAATTATTAGGAGCCAAGTTCTCCCTGAAAATGCAGACTTTTTATCTAGACGTTTAAACACATGCTGAGTGCCTTTGAAAATCTTGTTACTTTTTCCTTTCCTTTCCTTTCCTTTCCTTTCCTTTCCTTTCCTTTCCTTTCCTTTCCTTTCCTTTCCTTTCCTTTCCTTTCCTTTCCTTTCCTTTCCTTTCCTTTCCTTTCCTTCCCTTCCCTTTCCTTCCCTTCCCTTCCCTTTCCTTCCCTTCCCTTCCCTTCCCTTCCCTTCCCTTCCCTTCCCTTCCCTTCCCTTCCTTTTTTCTTTTAATCAAGACCATGCATGCATACAAGGGCAAGACAAGTAGACCAGGCAATGTGTGTGCCTTGTAATGAAATATAAATCAGGTGTCCAGTGCATCTGGATATGTCTCATGAAATGAAACTTGCAACAAGGTGGCAGATAAGGAGTAAGAAACTGAAAATCATCAGCAGGTTTTGTTCTATGATTCGCTTCAGCAATACTGAGGCAATATTAGCTGCATTCCCACAGAGCACAGATAATGCAGCAGTTCAGGAAGCCTGACATTTGTTCACAGAAATCTGATGATACCTGTTGAATTTCTCAGTGTGTTGATAACATAGCTCCAGCCTGCTGCTCAGTTTGCTTCTTGTAAATCCCTTTCAAAGTAAAAGGGAAAAAAATTCACGGTGGGCAGTGTCTAAACCTGACCAGTCTCTTCCATCTTTTGCCCTGTAATGTGTCTAGCTGGGCTCTGGAGGTGAGACTGAATAAGCTATGGCTTGTGCAAACTTTAGTATTCCCTTGTCAACCGCTTGTAGAGACCTATAGTGCCTTCACACTTTCAACAGCTCTCAGAGACAGATACTGGCCCAAGCAGCCATTGGAGCAAGGGTGGTGCTGCCCTTATTAGAGAGAGAATTTGGATGAGCTCTGCCATATCAACCAAAAATACAGCAAATATCCATTGCCAGGGTTTGTGGGGAAACGCATAAAGAAATCAGGCAGGTATTTACTGCATAGCCATTCACAGACACTTCAAGCATACAACTATGCACTACAACTGAGTGGATTAAGCTTGAGATTGTATATGATTGAGAAAAAAGGGATAACTCTTACAAGAGTCTGAATGGAGTTTGCTTTAGCTTTCTAGTCTTTGGGTAAGTGTATAATTCCCTCCTCCTCCCCGCCCCCAACTTTCTTCACCCAGTTATACCTGTTTGTGTTTTCCTCCTTTTACTGTATATAACTAAAGCTTTTTGTTTCTCACATTCAGTACACTTCATGACTTGACTGAAAGACTTCAGGAATGTTGGTGACATAAAAAAAGAATTGCTGAATAGTACAAATTAATCAATTTAAGGAATGTATGCACATGCTTGGGATTGCTGGTATCCCATCAACCTGTCTGGTCAGCAGAGCTTTGGCGTGACTCCAGACATGCAGAAGTGCCAGTCAAATGTTAACTGCAGTATTCTCAATAAATCTGATCTCTCGGGATTTCCTGAGAAGGCAGTGCTTG
The DNA here is from genome assembly GCF_000696875.1 of Nestor notabilis. NCBI lineage: Eukaryota > Metazoa > Chordata > Aves > Psittaciformes > Psittacidae > Nestor > Nestor notabilis. The sequence continues at coordinate 66,284 of NW_009937677.1, forward strand.
CACATAGCAAATCAGACACTTCACAAAGCATTGGACTCAGAAGTACAAAGTACAAGTACACATTTCTAACTGAAAAGCACAGGAAGAAAATGTATGGCTCCAATACTACTGCACCAAACACTAGAACCACCATCAATCGGCAGCCTAAGTGCAGCAATTATGTTATCTTTGGCAACGCACAGGAACATTCCAGCCAAGTTACTGAATGAGAGGAGTTGTGAATTGCTTGTACCTTTTGTCAGGTGTGAGTGCAGGAATGTGTTTGCAGATGGCAGAGCACTATTAAGAGAGGGTTGTTACCAACCATACATCTAAAAAGAGCCCTAAATCCTTACTTTTCCTTAAATGTTTGTGTTTTCTCTGTGTGAATAGCACTCGATACATGCAATTTTGTTACATTTTCCTACTAGTATAGCAAACTAGCATCAAGCTTTGTAAAAATACAGATTTATGACATTTAATGCATGCTAGTTCAGCTTAAAGATGAAACCATTACAATTATACTGATATTTTCTCAAGCTGACTCTTAAATCTAGACTAGAAAAACTTATTCTAGTTTGAAATTAGGCATGCAAAAACCTCAGGAGAAATAAAACCAATCAAAAAGCAAAGGAAATGAGCTATTTTTGAATGATACACCTAAAGTCAGAACACATATGCCAGTTTCAGACATCGATGAGAAAAATAAAATATATAATTTGACAAGGGAGTGGCTCACCATATTGTTTTATTAGGCTTTTCAGTCAGCTTTCTATTTTTAACTTTCAGAAAACTACTTCTGAGAGAGCACGGTAATGTTATACAGATCACTTTGTACATCTACTGTCACCAAAATGTATGGCCAAAAAGAGCTACTTCATACTGCAGGTGCAAAAACTTTTTGCAAAACTCTCTCCATCTGCTAAATAAAAACAACTACAAATGAAATGGATTAGAATGTAAATTGTTAAATACCTATATAAATAAATTCTTCCATACTCTTGGAACTATGCTGATTATCCAGAGGAAACCTCTTTGTCTTGTAAAGTGGGGTTTTTTTATAAATTAATATCTCGTGTTTTCTAGGTGGGATGTTTTGAGATGGATTTGAATTAATATATTTAATTATAGAATGGATACATGTGCAGAAGACGTACTCTAGACTACATCTGCAAACCAAGACTAGGCTGTGCTTTAAATCACATTGTCATGTGACTATAGCGTACTCTGTGGCTTGACAAGCTTAAAGCCAAAGTAAGCATCATACATACACTTTCAGATTTTGCCTCTGAAATCATTGGCCAACTCTTCCAAAAGATCCCAAACTAGTACAATTCAACTCCATAATTTAAATATAAGCTGTGCATTCCAAATACAGCCACCTCATCCCAAGGTGATAGAACTGAAGATTTGAAAAAACTGAAGAACAGATTATTAAAATCCAGGCAAAATTTGTTCTAATAATTAGAGAACAATCCTAAATATCTTGTCACAAAATTTGCAGAAATATCTTAATTCATTTTCAGCATGATTAAGGCAATTTTCAGTGTAAAAGTATGTCCTGGGTTCTTTCCAATAGAAAGTATCTTTCCAGTAGTATCTTTCCAATAGAAATTAAAGAAAGCTATTGGATAAAGTTAAAATAGTATTTAATGACCATAAAAGTGGTCTATAACTATTCTGTGGAAGAACCATTTAATATTTCTTCAAAATACACACAAATCTGTCTATCTGCCAACTCCCTAAACATAGAATATATATAAATTTGAGTATTAAAAAGAAGTACCTAAGGGTTTGTTTCTGACAGGTGCTGGGTGCCTGACAGAACAAGCTCAGAAGCTGTCAGGATCCTACTCAAAATACATGATTTTCACAGTCAGCAGACTAACTGTGAAAGAACATTTCTAACCTTAAATAAATACTAGTTTATCAACTTTACTTTCTGGTCTAAACTGAAACCAAACAACATTGTTTATACATAAGAGATTTTCTTTCTTTTTTGATTTTCCTTTTTTTTTTTTTTCTTTTCTTTTTAATTTAAACTTTGAATTTATAGACAGATATTTGTTTAAGGTTAAGTAACATTTTTGCTTGCTTGTTTGTTTGCTTTTATATCCAGTTTCTCATCACTGAAACCAGGGGAACGAAAAAAATTTCATGAAGTGCTTATTAATTTACATCTTGTCAATCCAGAATCAGAATTTTACTCAGATGCAATGGGAATGTTTCTTCTGACATCAGACCAATTCAGAGGAAGTACACCTAACTAGGGATGTGGCTCCAAACTTCTGCTGACCCTCTATATAGGTCATTATACTTAAATGCCAAACCTGGGAACTTCTAATTTTGCCATGTCATTGGTTAGCACTGACAAAATTCTAGTAAATAAAGCTGAAAAACCTCAGCTATGAAAACCAAATTACTACTGTTTATACTTGTGAAAATCAGTGAATTAATGATGTTTCCAAGGTTCAGCTTTTATATTTCTGGTTGATTTGTGCTGCAGCCTTACTATGACTGAAATATAGAATCATGCAATTATAGAATAGCTTGGGTTGGAAGGGACCTTTAAAGGTCGTATAGTCCAACCCCCCTGCAATGAGCAGGGACATCTTCAACTAGATCAGATTGCTTAGACCCCCATCCAAGTGATTTTGATCACTTTCAGGGATGGGGTATCTACCACCCCTCTGGGCAGCCTGTTCCACCACATTCATCACAGAGTTTCTTCCTTGTATCTAGACTGAATCTACCCTCTTTTAGTTTAAAACCACTGCTCCTTGTCCCATTGCTACAAGATCTACTAAAAAGTCTTTCCCCATCTTTCTTATCCACTTTAAGTAGTGAAAGGCTGAAAGAAGGTTCTCCCTTGAGCCTTCTCTTCTCCAGACTGAACAAGACCAACTCTCACAGCCTGTCTTCATAGGAGAGGTGCTCCAGCCCTCAGATCATCTTTGTGGCCCTTCCCTGGACTCATTCCAATAGGTCCATGATTTTCATGTACAGAGGACTCCAGTCTGAATACAGTAGTCAAGGAAGGGTCTCAGCAGAGGTGGGATAGCGGGACAGAATCATCTCCCCATAGCTGCTGGTCTTTTGGGTGCAGCTGGCCATGCTCCTTTAGATGCAGCTCAGCATGTGGTCAGCTTTCTGGGCTGTGAGTGCACATTGCCAGCTCATGTCCAGCTTTTCATTCACCAGTACCCCCAAGTCCTTCTCCTCAGGGATGCTCTTAATGCATTCATCTCCTAGCCTGTATTGATACTGGGGATTGTCCCAACCTAGGTGTACGACCTTGCACTTGGCTTTGTTGAATGTCATGAGGTTCACATGGGCCCACTTCTCAAGCACTTGAGGTCCCAGTACAGACAGCTGAGGGATGCCAATTGTCACTGATCTTTATCTGGACATTGATCTGTTGATCACTACTCTGAATTCAAACATCTAGTCCATTCCTTATCCACTAAACTGTTCACTCATCTCACCCTTATTTCTCCAGCGTAAAGAGAAGGACATTATGGGAGACTCTGTGAAGCTGTGCTGGATACTAGAATCATCTCCCTGTCCTCTGTGTGCCTAAGGATAGTTTTTAGGAGGACCTGTGAGGATCTATTACATTTAATTGCTTTAAAGTCGCCTTTGAAGTAATTTTACATGTTTAACAAGTCAATTCCCAAATCCAAAATAGGTCTGTATGTGCATGTATGCTTGTTTGTTTGTTTGACTGTTTTTGTAATCTGTAGAAAATAAATTTCAGATTGCACTGACAGATTAAACCATATAATTTATGCATATAGAGGTTTTCAAACAGGTTTTTTTTTGTCAGATTAGATACATGCTTATTATAAAATCTTGAACTGTCTATGTGCAAGATAAGGTAAGAAAGAAAATTCACACAGTTTAACGTGTTCCATTTAAATCTTAATGCGTAATTTTATGAAGATTAGCATGAAAACATAGATATGTATAATAGGCCACAGTATTGCTGAAGGCTAGTAGCATTTTTGTGAACATGACAAAATTAACTGGCACTACAATAACTTTGTTGGGGAGCTATGCCCAAGTAAATGTCTGCATGCATGATTCTGAAATAAAAATGACTTTATTCTGGAATGATTATTCCCCCTCGGAAGCAAAGTAATTATTCTGGAATAAAATCACTTTTATTCTGGAACTGAATGTCTGCACTGGGGAGTTATTCCAGAATAATTGAATTTATACCAAAATAGCAATAACGGAAGTTATTATGGCATAGCTCTGCTGGTTAATTTCCCCCGTGTAGTGCAGACCAAAGGTTGAGTTACACCAGAATGTATTATACATAATTATGTGATCAATTGATGTGGAGCAAGAGGGATTTTAAAAAGGGAATGACACCCATTTAAGACAATTCCTCATACTCCTCCTCCCCCCAGATAAAATCTCAGTTAATTAAGTCTTGCAGCTGAGAAATCTTTAATAAAAACTGAGTAAGTTCCAGAGCAGGACATTAAATTATTGTAGCAAATCCCATCCAAATTAGATGAAACATCTAAGGTTGGCATTACCCTTTTTACTGTTTCATACATGTGTCATCTGTATCGGGACTCTCTGTTTAGTGACAGCTTTTATTGTACTTGGGAAACAAAAACTTCTTGTGTCTGTTCTTACTAAGCTATGACTTTCAATAGGTTTCATTTTGTGTCCTGCAAAGTGTTAAAAAACTAGGAACTCCATGTGAATCTGCCTTTCTGAAACAAGCCTTGCACTTGGTGCCTCATCTAGCTAATGAGAAATATGAGAGGGAGGAAAAAGCGAAGATACAGAGCATAAGAATAGGCACTTAGGGGTAATTTAATGGAGTAACTGAAGGTCTGTAGATAGGACAGATCTCAGGTTTGTAGGGAGGCAACATAAATAAGGATAAGCTTGAGGAGTTTTGTTAAGCCTCTACCTAAGTGTTTTCTTTTTCTTTCAATCATAGGAGCTGGATAGTTGGGTGAAGTCCACATTTTGGATTTCATTAAAACTAAGGCTGTCAGCACTAAAAACTAAGCACAGTCTCACTCTGCAGAGCTCTGGCATGGCTCTGGAAGCCTCTGAAAGGTTTATGTTAGCTACACAGAAAAACAAGTCGAAGAAAAGATGTGTGAGCAGAGAGGTAAGGGGGAGCTTGTTGGCATCTGTGTGTACCACACCAGAAAAACAACCCTGCTGCAATGGGCTGCTCCTAGGTCTGAGATCTAGGCGTTTTGAATGGCATGTCTAGGTGTCTTCCCTGCTCATGTTCTGACATGGAAGCTCTCCTTCCCATGACAGGTAGTCTAATCCTTGCAGACTATCTGGCCTTAAGCTCTTATTTTATTTGCTTGCAACCTATTAGCAGTATGGTAATATTTTGCTGACACTAAGTCTTCACTGGCTGTCATTATTTTTAGTGGGAATTAACACTATGAAGGGATGAAATCTCACTTGCAAGAGATAGACAGTGCATACCCACAAACATGATTCATGTTTTATTTTGGAAGTCACACTCTCACTAGCTCCCAGGTGTTTTTCAAGTAATTGGATTAATCCTGAAAGACTCAAGAACCCAGGGCTCTTATGATGGCTGTGACTAGTTGTGTGTTTAGCAAATGAACCCTGGAAAGGTGCTTTGTAATTTAGAGGCCTATAATTTTCAGTGGTGAATTAAGTGCTCCTATGTGCTGCATTGTAAAATTTCAGAATAGCTATGGATGGAAAAGTAGAAAAAGCTAACCATATTTGTCATCTACTGTTCTCAAGACATCCTTTTGCCCAGTTAGCAAGATACATAATTTTCTAGCTTTCAGAAGCCTGACTTCAATTCTGTGACCTGTCAGTCTATGGAAACAAGATTTGGGTGATCACACTGTTGGCCTATGTCTATTTGTCTGTTGTCCTCTTGCTAACTTTTGTACACTTTGGCTGATGTCAATGAAATGAGACTGAGGAAGCCAAAGTCTCCAGCAGAAAGTGTTCCTATGATTCCTCTAGAAGTAGGTGCTCACTGAAGGATACAGACCTTATCTAACCACAGTGTTAGCTGAAGCCCTAGAGAACATAAGCAGAAGAGATTCACACTACAGGTGTGAAAAAGACTTCAGTGAGAGGTTGTATTTACTTCACCCAAGTAAATCAGTTATGACACATAGACATACAGACAATCGTATTTCACCTGAAATATTTATATTCTGTTTCATTTCTATGCATCTTTGGTCTGGTTTTTTTTGTTGTTGTGTTTATTTTTTTTTTTTTTTTAGTAAAGGCAACAAGAATTAATTTAATTACCATCAACAAGATATGTCATCTTGTTGCTACAATGGCCACTACTTTTGCTAAAGCCTTCAAGGCTATAGGAACATGTATGTAATGCAGTGGCACCCAGGAAGAACTGGTCTGTCAAACTGTGGTACCATTTAAAAAGCACACTAAGTGTTATCTGTGGTCTTCAGGAAATTTTTGAAGGTTTAAGATCAAGTGAATCAAGTGAAATCTTCAAGAACTTCATCATGTTATCTGGCACCATAGTTAAGTGGTCCAGTTATTCTAAATGGGAGCTACTAAGTGCTGAGCCCTTTGGAAATCTTGCCCATCAAGAATGGACAAGTATTCTACATAGCATATGGTAAATTTCATTTCAGTTTTTGTCCTCATATTTGTCTTGACAACTTTGTGTGTGAAAAATATTGGGAGTGCACATTCCTTTCTCCATCCCTCCTCAGAAAGGAAAATTGCACATGGGTATTCTCAGCAATATTCTAGCATAACATTTATAAAAAATAGATGATCTTTGTTACAGCTTTGTCCAATACTTCTTATATAGTTCATCAGGATGATGGTAACAGAGGAAAATGCTGTTTACTATGGGATACACCCAATGTTTGGCTTTTCCAGTAAATCTAAATTAAAGCAATTTCATAGTAGCTATGTGCTGTGAACAGTGAACAAAGACTGTATTTCATCATTAGAATATACCTTTTCATTTTAAGACTTTGATACAACTGTATTACAGAGTTTACAATTCTAGTCTTATATTAAAGCTGGAAATTTAGTGTGGTTACACTGACTTCAGCTTGTTAAATGTCCTTGCTACTAATTTTGGGTGGTGAGGCAGTGATAATAGGTAGGAACTCGTATTACTGCAGTCATACGTTAACTGATCACCAGATAAAAAATGACAGAATAACAGATAATACAAATCAGATGAAGTAAATGGTTTCCAGTTTATGACCTTGCTGGCTAGCCTTCCTAACTCAAGAGAAAGAGGATTCCTGTAACTTGTGCAGTGGTTATCCAGTCCCTACTCCCCATCTTCTTTGTGCTCTCAGACTTTTTTTCTACTATTTTTTTTTCCTTCTAAATTACAATAATATTAACACTGAATAAGTGCTTCTTTATGAAATAAATACTGAATTTACTTTAAATCAATAAACTAGTACATATGTTGCCTATACTTAAACATCCTTGTCATGGAAGAATTAAAGTGAGTCTCTTCTGTTTCATTTTTAGTGTCTCTCCTGAAAAAATCCAAGTCTGGGATGCCTTGTCCCTTCTTTGCCACAGTGTCATTCATGCCTTTGTTTTACATGATCTCACATCATTAAGTTTACTATATCCCATCCACAGTAATTGGGGGTCTGATCTGTCAGCTCTCTGTACTGAAACAGAAGGGGTAATGAGGAGAAAATGCTGTATGTGTTCTGCTGGTTGAAGCAAAATGGGGACTATGTACACAGTATTGTGTTACTGATGCTACAGTCAGACAGCAAAAAAAATCAATATTGGATCCCCTTCAGCTCTGGGATAACACTGAAGTTACTTTACCATTTTACACCTACCTAACATACTAATGACAATTCTGCTATGATAACTTGATTACCATCTTACTCCAAAACCTGCCACTGACAAGTGATCCAGCAGTTTTCATAAATTCAAAGATTTATAGATTATGGGTTCTGCTACAAACTTTTCATATGACCTCCCACACAAAACAGCCCATATTGTTCATGATTTTTCTCCCTGGACTATGACTTTGCAAAGACCAAGCAACTGCCAGAAAAATAAAACAAGGTTGTACATGCTAGGTATTCTACAACTGACTCAACTACCTCTCTACCCATAAGCCACAAGTCTGAGGACATTTGGTTTCTGCCCTTTATAGCTTCTCAGTTAGCAAACACAGATTTAAGGACAGTGCTCTTCTCAGGACAGATTTTGATGGATACAAGCACATGAAATTTCCAACAGAAAAGAAATTTTCTTGTTGGGGTCATTTGCTATTGTATTGTATTGTGCAATGTGACTGCTTATCTGAGGTTACAGAGGTTATTTGCTGCAGGGAAGGCTGAGAATGTCTTTAGTGCACTGTGCCTTGAGATAACTTGCAGCATATCATTAAACCATCTAATGACTGTATGGCCCATTGACCTCCATCACTCATTTGCTAACAATGTTTGTTATTTACAGGCACTAGGGAAATTACTGTTGAGTTATTACTCACCCTTCTCTTGCTGCTGCCATCACAGTATTTGGTGATATCCAACAGGAAAATTTAGAAAGCCGGTAAATTAGCTTTAATGATATGATCTGGTGTGCATGCGAGTTAAGTCTGTGTGTGTGTTTCCTGAGTACCCCCTGTTGTCATCAATCCCTCCCCCTCAATATTCTATCACTTTTGTCACTGAAATAATATTTCACTTAGCCATGTTTTTCCATTCAGCTTTAGGTTCCACTAGCTGCAGTTTTCTTTTAAAAGCATGTTATGCAACAATCTGGAATGGAGATGAATCCAGTGAAGGAATAAGCTGAATCATAAATAATTGGCAACTGTATTGAAAATGTCACTTTACCTCAAGACTGTTAAAATAGAGCAACTGGAATTCTTAGATTACCATCTTTTTCTGCTGATGTGAAGTATTTGCTACCCTTCCTATTAAATCATGTCTTCCATTAAACAAGGTATTTTCAAAGGCACTTAAGACTATTAGGCAGTTAAAAATTACTGGAACTGAAAGTTATTGGCTTCGATTTTTCTTTGTTTGTGGGGTTTTGGAGCAGAGGTGGGTGTCAAGAAAGTGAAGATAAGGTAGTTGCTTATTTAAAATGTTTTGCAGTTGATTTGCAATAAACAAAATTGGTGGTGTTTTTAGTAAATATTAAGCTTTCCTTGTGGTTAAAAGTCTATTCAGCAAACTAAATTAACCTGCTGTTTTTCCCAATTATGAGCAATTGAACTTTTCTTTGAGGTAAATCAGGGCTAAAGAAGAATGTGAAATACATATGGAGTAATATTCCAATCACATGCTTGCTTGTAACCTCACAGAGAGAGGTATAGCTCTCACTGCCTTCAGTGAATTATGACAGTACAGAACAAGGCATTGTGTCTTGCTGTAATTAATTAGCATTGCTGCCTCCATTTGAGGGTGACCAGATGTCCACAGGCAAAGCAGGACACCTATCTCTGCCTGCCAGATTTCAAAAGTGATAGGGCAACGATATGTAAATAAAGCCAGATTATGTTGGTACTGCAAATATTGCTTCAGATTTGGGGATTTTCCTGTGCAAAAGGGAGTAGAAACATAAACAGGAGTGTTTACCTGAATTCAGTGGTGTTTTGCCTTGGGAGAGTTTGATTCTATTACCAGACCCATTACAGTTTTCCTTTTAGAAGCAGGAATAAGTATACTGACTCCTTCAAAGTCCTACTCACTATCACTTAATCACTTCAGTTCACCATCTGTAGAGTGGGGTTAATAGATGACAATATTGTAAAGGTAACAGTGTGAAATACACATGAATGTACGTCTGGGTTACAGGTTCAGCAAGAATAAATAATTAGGCCAGCTAAGGACATTCTGGGCATCAGTTCAAATGAGCTTACAGAGTACTACAGTTTAAGGATGGTATTAACAAGACATGGTATTAAAAGACAAAAAAGCATTTTACAAAGCTGAATAAAGTTGTAACCAAAGAGAAGGTCAGATGTTGCAGTAGAATAATACAAAGTTGATCATAATCTAAGATATACCAACAGCTGGGAAAAGCTTAGCATGAAGATGCACAAATGAATTACCACAGCTTAATGACATATTGTGCATCAGCTGAGCTACAGGAACTGACTGTAGCAGCATCCTTCGCCACTAGCAAATGCTGTCTAAAACACATTAATCTAAACCAGCGTGAACTTGCTATGTGGCAGTAATTTCACTCTACTTAGTGTCACAACACTTAAAACTTTTCACTAGGTTTCATTTAAGTAAATGGGTATTAAGTCAATAGCTTCAAAACTCTGGATCCCCAACACGGGATTCAGTGGAGACATTCAATTTAACATTTTCTTCATTAAATTTCAGAGTGAAGACCTTAACACCTAAATCTCCAGACTCTTGAAAAATACTGACCCAAGGCAAATCCCTTTTTTTTCTTTCAGTCAGGTCAGTCATTTCATAGAAAACTTCTTTATGGTTTTCTATATTTTACTGTTGATTTTCTTCAAGGTTGTAACATGATGCACTACTACCAAGTTCCTCTGAGATAGTTTTGCAGTGAAACTGTCACCATATATAAAGTAAAACTACTGTTTTTTAAGCCAGGAAACATTCTGATAATCAGTCCAGCCTGCTTCTGAGTACAAGCTTGAGAAGAAGCCCCAGCACAGATCTTTTAGGACATGTAAGTTTACCATGAAGACTCCAAATGACACAGAAATCATAGCCTCTGACAAGTCATTTAAATGGTTAACTTTCTTCCTTGTAAAAAGAGTTTCTTTTAATCTGCAATATTCTTGCTTCAGCTGTCAGGCATAGTTCATTATGACTCCTCCTGATCTGTTAATAAAACACTTATTCAGATCTCTTTATGCTTCCTATGTGAAACTATAAACTCTCTTTCTGAATGGAACACTGGCTGCTTTCTCTGTTATCTTTTACTTTGGTGGTTAATGAAATTTTACCAAGAGCTGACATGTAATTAACGTGAAGAATATGAGAGTAAATGAGAGCAAATATGAGAGAATATGAGAGCAAATGACTCTTAACCAAGAAGAAGTCCAGTGAAACAATGAGGTGGTAACAACAGAGGGTAAGCCCTTCACTGCAAGGGACCAGGTTTACAGCTCAAGAATTTCCTTGTAAATAGCTATTGGTCTAACATCTTAAAATGGTAATGGCAAAGAAGTGATAAGGGGTGTCAGTCTTCTGAGGAGGAGAGCGAGGCATGTTTTTGTTGCAAGTAGATCTGACTCAACTAGTGAATAAGATAAGAAGTGGGATTCTTGGGAAAGAGAGCTCACGTGGTGTGAAGAAGCTATGTCATAGTGAATGATCCTAGGCTCCTTCCAAAATCTTCACTTATCTTCAAAAAAAGGCCAGCCATGATGCAGAAACTGAGTTAGGGAAATAGGACAGCACTGTATATGTCTTATACTATTAGATTTCAGATCGATCATGAATAGAATGCTTATGTTGGCTTTGTGCCTGTTTAACTGTCAGATGTCCTTGAAGGGTCAACTTATAAATCTGGAGAACCTACAAGATTTGGGACCTGAGAAAGACAGGGACCTAGACAATCAGGGAGCAATAGCCCTATGCTTGTGGGACAGCACTGCAATACAATCTTGTGCCTACCAGGAAATAATGGGGTGAAGGGATCATAAAGCATGTGGAAGGGAAAGATGGCATTGTAGTGTTCTCAGATTAAAGGAGGGCATGGTACTCGCTTCCTGGAATTTGAATACATCAATAGGGCAAGCTTTTAGGTAGGAAAGACTCACCCAAAGCTATGTGATAGAAATCTCTTATTGTATAATTACTTGCAGACTGTGACAAAACTACTTTTTGCCTTTTTCTCAGCTTAACCAAGGAGGATAACGAGTGTGATGCTTACAAGTCAGAAGCCCAGTGAGGGATCCAAATCCAAGCCGAAAAAATGTGAGAAAACGAATGATCACCTTTTAGCTGGGATTCTCTCTTTTGAATTCTAACCCATCTGGATTCCATCATTAAAGGTACAACAGTCTGCTTTTCAATGGTACTTACACGTAATAATTGGTGCACTGCTGTTATTAATTACATTGGATATGGCATTTCTCTTTTTGGTATCCTTCAGTAATTTACTGCTTCCTTGGCAGTCTACAGAGGTGATAATTGTGTGTGGAGTGGGTTTGCTGAGGGTTTTATTTTTTAAAAACTTAGTAGCTATTGTGTATTTCTGTCACAGCTTTTATTGTGTTCCAGTGACGGTTTGACAATTTTTATTTTCAAATTGACAGTTCCGATAATGATGTACTGCTTGGGAAATCTGTATGAATCTTCTGGAGGATAAATTCTCTGTGTATTTTTGTTTAATGTATTTGGCAGCATTGTAATGGATTTAAAATTATATTTATTGTGCATGTTACTGTGTGACAAGGGATGGATTTTGACCACTCCTTTCCCAGGAAACACAACATTATTACTTGATGCAGAAATACAGCTTTTACATATAGGCTACTTATCACAATTTCAACTTGCCCTCTGACAGTGATTCACATAAACCTCACATGCTCTGTGGCCAAACTGGAAATCTCAGCAAGCACTGAGTATTATCAGATTCTCATGCTTCAAAGGAAAATGTACAGATTATGATTACATTAAATATTCTGTTCTTGTTTCCTGCTGTACCACCTCAATATTGCCCACTCCAAGAGCATCTCCCATGGTGACCCACATGGAGCCTCTCTAGCTGTGTCTACTCTTCACATGCATCTGACTGCAGCAGGGGAGGAGGGGAATAGGAGGAGAAGGGCAGGACACCCAGCACCTCTTTGCTCTTGGCCATGTCTAAGGATGATTTTTTTAAATGAGCCCTCATCACTCTGAATTGTTGTTCAGTTCTGGTTTTGCATCTGAAAGCATACCATATCCTAATTTGCTCAAGCAGACTTAGCAAACAAGCTAATCTCACAGGCAGATGTCATGGGAAAGGCAATGATACTACCAACCACAGAACTGCACAAGAGCACTTTCCACCAAGTTCAGGTCCCTTTGGAATCATTCTCCATCTTTCATCTCTTCATACTGAGAGACTTCTGTGAGAGGCTTTGAATACACTAGGAGTCCAGAGATAGCCCACAGGACTTTTGATTAACATTCATAAGTTAATTATGAATCATGTTTACTTCAACCCACACATACCTATTCCTGGCAGAGCTCCTCTTAACAGCAGCTACTCTTAACAGCAGCTTGGTGCTTTTCTAGCCTCCCACCAAACTGTACTGTCATCAGGGAGACTTATAGTCCTTAAACAGACCCTTTTCTCAATAAATGCCCTTAACCTCATTACCACAATTGCATTCACTTCACAAATCCTCTTCATAATTTATGTTCTGTTAGACTTCTGGTTTTTCAGTTAATTAGCCAGCATGGGCTAGTCAACAGTCATTAGACAGCCTTTCATGATCTCCCCTCTCACCTACCCCACTCACCAACTGCACATCCAAAAGGCACTGCCTGCATATAAGCATGGATGCTATTCATATGTATGGTGACACCAGTTAAACTCAGGGCACCTGAATTAAAACTATCCTGAGTTAAAACTTCATCCCAAGTTAAATGTCTTCTCCCTTCCTGTGGTTGCCCCATGGCTCCCACCGACCCACCGAGGGAAGAATGTTCCCCCCCAGGTACATGTCCTTTTTTGTTCCTTTAAAAAACCCAAAACCAATGACAAACAAATCAAACCAAACCCAACCCAAAAACCCAAATCCCAAACCAAACAAACAAAACAATCCCAAACCCAAACCAAACCACAACCAAAACTCCCAAACAAATTAATAAACTATTTCCATTCAGAAATGTTCCAGAAAGGGCATGGGAAGTGGCAACATTACAATTCATTCAGAAGACTTTCTTACTTTATTTTGGCTTTGATGTTCTTCCCCTGTGATTTAGGCCTGTCTTTCATCAATATTCCCTTATTTAGTGTTTGGGTGCGAGAGCAAGAACACAGAAAAAAATTACTTTTCTGTTTTATTCTTTTATCCACCCTGGTGAAAAAGTAAGTAGCAAGAAAATTCCCTCACTCTCTAGTTTGAGAAAACCAGGTTTCAGATTGTTTTTACTTTAGTGAGGTAAAGCGTTGTTACTGCCAGAGTGACTCTTTCTCAAGAATAGTACTCTTAGATGCAGACATTATACAGCCACAATTAAAATAAAATCACTTTTGGTTTTTCCTCATTCACAGTATCTATAGCCATCAACATTTTTTGTTTCTGCAGACAAGCAATCCTAATGTCACACCTGGATTGTGGTTTTGCAGAAATATTTGAGACAGCTGTTCTTGCCCATTAGTTTTGAAACATTTTTGTAGTTGTGTAGCTAAACGTACAGTGGGGTGATTAACATAGTCTAATTAGGCTTTAGTGCCCCATCACCACTAAAGAGCGGAAGTTACACAGTCTGAATGACCTCTGCCTTGTAAATACTGAACCAAAGACCCAAGTGAATGTGAACTTGTGTGATTAATTTCAATGTACTAGTGAAGTCTCCATAATGCCAGAAAAGCTGCTGCCTGCCTGCAATAGAGGTAGAATTGCCTGGATGTTTCCCTTTTTATGTGATCTTCCTTTCTCAGAATTTTCTTTACTAGCTTTTCTGGGTGAGATGATAACTTACTAGAGAACTGTTAATGTGAAGGAAGGTAGTATACACACTCTCACTCTGCTTATTCCAGGGACAGGGGCTCACTATGAACCGTCTAGTTGCAATGTACTTTTTCTCTCAAGCTCATTTGTTGTTTTAAGAAAAATAAATAAATTTGTATTTCACTTCAAAATTCACACTACCAATCACAATTTCCCAGACAGAAGTTAGCAGAGAGAATATATTAGAAACTAAATCGAAACTCAAATAGAAGCATCATGCGTGGTAAAATTTACTAGAATACAATCATCATTAAATCATCCATGAAGCTACAGAAATGTTTTTTAAAATCTTAACTTTGATATTATTCATTGGAACTTTAAGGAGAGTAACTAGGATTTTTTCTTGACACCATGACTCTATTTTGTCTTGCCAAAGAATCTTCTCTCAGAAACAACAAAATATGATAAAGAAAGAGTAAGAAATGAAGTGTAACTGAGTAATATCAACAAAGCCAAGTGTTGTGATATAACTTCCTTCTCCCATCAGCAGCTGCTCACACGAGTCACATTTAAGAAGGTTGTGATCTGTTCCATGGTACACAAATCTTTGACTTTCTGCTGCATGTTACCCATGAATTCCTTTACCTTGCATTTAGTCTAGGGCTGTGAGCACTTCTCTTCTAGAGCAGACTGTGAGGGTTGAAGAGGTTCATATTTCTTGCTAGCAGCTACCCATTAATTCCATTGCTAAAGTTTACCATCCTTCCTGATTTCCTAAGGAACCAGCAGCCCTAAATAGCTGGGGGATTTAAATCTTTCCTCTGGTATGGATGGAAAGAGAAGTTTATTCCTAGCAGGACTCTCCTCACAGAGTTCAAATTAATCTCCCTTCCCATAAAAAGCTTTTGCCTTTATGTCTGCAAATGAGAGTAGTCTCAAAATTGAGGAAGGCCATTATGTAATGAGATCAGAAGAAGACACTTCCACCTATGCTTGTAACCTTCAATGCAGTCTCCCACTAGCTATTTTTAAGGTGTGTGTTCTCATGACCCAAGGCAATCCGTAAATTGTACATTACTAAAAGCCTTGAAATGGCTAGAGATAAGAGATTTTCCTGTAACAAGAACAGACTGAAAATGATTTCCAAGAACTTTTATAAGTTCCTGTATTATTATTTGATTATTTCATTTCCTCTATAACTGCAAAACTAAAAGATAGTACTGCAATTGTAAGTGTTTGGCACCTTAAAGCTGTCTTTTCTCATCTGTATAGAGAACTGGGTTCTTTTTGCTTAACATGATTAGTTTAAAATATTAGGCATCTTATCCAAACTATTTCCCTCTGTTTGTTCCCTTTACAGTCTGTAGACAAAACAATGCATCATACCTCAGCAGGCTGCACTACCTTTATGATTTCCAAAATTCCTTCAAGAAGTGTCCAAAGAGCTGAGACAAAACACCAGTTTTCATATGATGAAACTTAGATGAGATGAATCCTATCTTGAAAGAACAAAAATTACATTAAGAATCTTCCAAAGTATTTTTAACTGTTATTTTTAAATGGTATTATTTACTTCAGTGAAGTAAACAGAGCAATTACTTGACAGAATTTTATAAAAATCTGGATTTATATGAAGAGAGAATTCAGTCACATGTATTATTCTAACACTGGTGAGATCTTTGAAAAAGCTTTTGGTTGCCTTTTAGTGCTCCTCCTTGCTCCTTAAGTGCTCCTTAAAACAGCAGTGAAAAATGCACTCACTCTAACTTGGACAAAGATAGTCCAACCTAATTCTATGATTTCTTTCCGAGTAGCCCGATCCAAAAATCCATTGAGGTAATTGGTTTTTAATATTGGTTTTTGGGCCTCCAACGAAAACATACAGCAGCTCATTTTGTAGCTTCAAGCCATTTGCTGGTACCAGACAGACACAAGTGTTGTTTACCTTCTGCATGGGCTAAAAGAGACAGCCAAGTAATTTGGTCCAATTTTTCATGGTCTTCATGGAAATGAAAGAAGAGAACAAAATCCACTTATTAAAACTGGCCCATCTCCATTTAATTCAAATGGGTTACAGTTCATTTAATAAATTCCTAAAAAGATATACTTCTGCTAGCAATGATTCCAGAAGTTACTTAAATGAGCAGGGATAAGATTTATCCTTATCCACAGTGACTAACTTGTGAATAGACACCAGTTTATAATGTACTTTTAGAATATTTTTCTTTTAAAATATCCATAAATATGTTAAAATAGAACTCTTACTGTTTCATCCTCTTCTTAGACTATGACAGCATTTTCAACATGACTAATACCTTCCTAACTCAGTTCTGTATTACTCAGTGAAACACATCCAATTAAAATATTCAGTGGCAAAACATAAAATAAGTTAAAAGACAAAGAAATAATCACACTTCATTCTCTAAGATGAGCCATATGAGAAATGGATTCATAAACGAAATCTAATTAGTGACACACGAAAACATTAAAAATACAATCTCTAAACATATCCAAGCTCAATGTACAGACCTTGCTATAGATGAGTAGACATACTACTCTGACGTGAATTTCAAATTGTGATTACATATGTCAACGAGGGGGTCTGCATGTTTTAATACCTAAACTTTTCACTGTCTCTCTCTTTC
>NW_009937677.1:83561-101353 GCF_000696875.1 Nestor notabilis
CTTATTTTATTTTATTTATTTTCTCCAAAGATCTTATTAAGTAAGGAGTTTGAGTTTTTGAACCCATCAGTCTGATCGTGGTGTTGAAATCCTAATGACCTCTGCTCGTCGTAAGAGCAGACCCCTTGAAAATGCTAACTGTATGCTGAAACAGAAACCGCTATTTCTTACACTCTTTTCTATAGAATTTGCATAGCTGAATCTCTTGCCTAACTTCATCCTTTCCCTAAACTTTCCATTTCCCTACTACAGTGAGAGCTGCGGGTCTGTTAAAGTAAATATGCAGAGGTCTAACCCAAAACTTTATAAAACATGTTTGAAAACCATGGACCTGTAAGTGCATTTGTGCCTTTCGCCAGACATATTTAAGTGTATGTGTGCTGTTAATACCTTTGAGACAAATTATTTTTTTCTTGGACATGAATTCAAGTTCAATTTATTTTGGGATTAAAGCTGGTTATGAATGAGAACTACTTTTTGTGGAAGTTTTGGAAGCTTCCAAATTTGTCCTTGTTCTTCATTAAACAGGCAATGAGAGAATGGAAAGGTGTTTGGAACTGAGGAACTTCAGAAAAATGTCTGCCCACATGCAAAGTGTATGGAAATGCATGTACTCTGAATATAGAATGCAAACATTTCTATCAAGAAGAGAAATTAATGAAGAGGGTTATACCTGATGGTGTCATTATAGTTTGTGCAAAGCTTTCCACGAAGTACTGTGTTCTTAGCATTTTTAGTATTTTTCCTAAATCAGTGAGATTTATATGTAGAAACTGGAACTGTGACTTTTTTAAAGCTTTGAAAAATAGTTTAAATATTCTTTTATAAACATAATTGTTTATTTTACATTTCACTGCATAAATAGAATACACAATGTTGTCTAGCGTTATCAGAAATGTGTATAGGCAGGATATTATTTTAGTGCTGTGTTTCTAAACTGAACTACATGTCAGAGGCTGTGCAGACCTTGTTAATGATGACTGTAATTGCCATTATGAAATTTGTGGCTATGTCCTTTGATGTAGGATGGCTTCCAAAAGAGGAGCAATGATTCCCTACTGATTTAGGAAACCACAAGCAAATATTATTGTGATGTACAGTCATTATTGCTGACTATCTGTATCACTGTCCTCTCTCCATGGCAGTGCTATATTTATAATGAGTTTCTGTCCTTTAAATCTCAAAAATACACTCTTGTGAAATTTCACAACAGGACATTTCATCAGAATTTGCAGAGATTAAATCTGGTTAGGTGTAATTTATTCTGGTTAGGGCTGCAACAGCAACCTTAAGCTAGATAACATAGCTGGACTACATTTGTATCACTCTTGGACATAGCTGCAGGCATCTTGGTGAAGTTTTTCAACTAAGTTGAGTTGTGTAGGGACCTTTCAACTCCCTTTTCATCCATCAGTGGAAGGCTAGAAAGCTGGTAAACAGGACATCTGTATTGCTAAGGAACTGAGGATTATTTCATATATATTCTCCTTCCACATTAGAATTGAAGTGAGACCTTTCAATGCTTTTCATCAAAGGCCCCAGTAAAAGTGACGTGTCCATTTCTCTCTTCTTAGGGACTAGAAGGGGATTAGATCTGCCCTCTTTCTCACTCTTTCTTCTGGTGGGAAATAATCTGGGTTTGCCTCTCAGTTCTGCCTTCCATATAAAATATCGTTAACGTCTTTGGAGGACCTTTTTTTTATAGAAACAATTTTTCCTAAAGTTTGATGGCTTTTTTGTTTGTTTGTTTTTACATATGTGTGACTAATACTCTTTTTTTATAGGCAGACTTCTTTCGCCTAGGATGATACTATATTGCCTCCTTTTCTTGTGTTCTTTTGACACATAAATATCAACAGAGCTAAGCCATTGTAAACCAGTGTAGTAGCAAGTGTCTTGAATAACCACTGAAGAGGAAAGATTTAGTGCTGAATAGATGTGCTGGCTGCCAGCACCAGGTCTCATTTTTCATCTGTTCTTCAGGCTATTAAGTTATCAACAGGTGTTCACTAATGAGGAGAGTCATATGGTGTTGATGCTGCAGTGCTGATTCATTCTAACCCTGGGTGCACCAACACACATTCAGAGGGAGGTACTGTGTCAACAAGGTTGTGGCAAGCAACCTGCAATGATTTTTTTCCTTCTAGAAACTGCAGTGTTGTGCTCCATGTCTTGCCTTCTACCAGGAGCCCCACTTTAATGGCAGCTTAGCAGTTTTGTGCAGGTATTGACATCCAGCTAAGAGACTGGTAGAAAGCCATCACTGAGAGGCTGGATATTTGCCTTGGAGTTAGTCTAAAAATTTCAGAGGATCCATGCTTTCAGGCAGCTTTCCTGAGGATTAGGTGAATATATAAGCATAACTCTGAGCTCAAGGTAAGAAATGTGATTTCATTTAAAGAACAGAATTGAACCCAAGTTTCCCATTTTAGAAACAAGTGCCTATTCTCATGGTCATTTAAGTTTCCTTCTCATATAGCATGGAAAGTTCTGTTAAATTCCTCACCACAAACAACCTCCAAATGTGGACATATATTTTGTAGCAAAGTTATTACTTTCAGAATAGCCTTGTCAACAGATATTAAAAAAAAATAAAGGCACTGTCCAAACATACTAATGTTACTAATACAAGCTAACATCCAAAAATGTTAATCTCTTATATGAACACATGAAACAGTTGTCTGGATAATGAAAAGTAAAAAGACAGCTGGACAGTAGCAAAGCAAGATCCTTCTGATACTACATACCTGTATAATACATTAAGTAACATCTAATGGTCTTTTCTTGCTATAAGAAATAAAAAAGATCTGTGATTAGGATGCACTTTAAGAAAAAGCATCATCCCATTACAGCCATGTTATAGATGGAAGATGATTACAAAAGATTTGTTGCCTTCACATTCAAAATCCAAGAAATCAATATGAGAAATTAGTCTCGTATGTAAAGTATATTTGGATATGTGGATGGTGAGAAGGTTAATATGCTTCAAAGAAAAGGTTTAAAAAAACAGTCACGGGTGGCTATGCCATAGAAAAACAGCAGAGAAGAAGTGGCAGGGCAATATCACCTTGTGGTGCTGAATCTGATGACTGGTCCATCCAGGCCTGTATTTCCTCTCAATACCAGCTTTTAGTTAACATTTCAGAGGGACATAAGGTTAATGACAAGACAGTCAGGCCTATATCCCTACTAAAACTCTTTGCTGTTCATATAGTATAAAACCCTGTGATCAGTTTCCTTATCCACCTCTTGAGTTCCTGATTTTACCAAGTCAGTAGCAATGAGTTTCACAAAGTAATGTGTAAGGTGGGAAAGTTTTTCTCATAATCAGCTTTCAGATTTCCATCTTTAGATTTCAGTTCCTGCTTGTGAAGAAGAGTTGACTCCCTTTACAGCACATTTGGATACTGTGGGTGCCTTTATCATGGCAGGTCTTGAATTTTTGTTTTCTAAAATTAATAACTTGGATGTTTGGCTGTCCTTGAAGAGACACTTCCTTGCACTTAGTTAGTTCCCATCATCAATTTCTGTCTGATATACAGCGTTTTGTGACCCCTTTGATGAAGAACCACCACTAGTATAGCATTTTCAGAATAGATTTCCTTTAGTATCTTAAAATTTTTGTAACTGTGCTTCACTTGGGTAGGAGAAATAGTTTAGCTTAATCTTGCTTTTTTTCCATGTTTAAATAGCAAATTTAAAACTTGGTAGGAATATAAATTATTCCTACTGCATGCATTACTTTGTCAGCATTAAATTTCACCTGCTATTGCATCTCCCATTCTTTTAGTTTGCTTATGTCTCTTTGAAGCTGCTGATAAGGTCTGATACAGACAGGGGAAGGTGAACTCCTTTTTTTTCATGTCAGTTCATTCCCTTTTTCAAATTTTACAAAAGTCCTTGGTCTTCATTAGAGTGAGATGAGTTTGCATGTAAAGCAGTGATTTGGTCTCTTCACTACAGAGGAAGACTGTATCTTGTTTCTTTGGCATTATAGCACTGACTGGTCAAAGAATGAATTTTACATGAAATTCTAAGTAAATATATTAACATATTTATGAAAAGAAACTAATTTAAAATTGGATTCTTCTATAGCTATAGTACTAAGCATCAGTACTTTTTTAGCCAGGACAATGTTATGCAGCTTCTTGATTGTTCTACGTATTCAACTCCATTGAAAGTTCTAGAGTCAAAATGGGGCAAAATTACGATTTTTTTTTTTTAATCTAATGTATCATTTAAAGTAATTGTATTCTGATCCCTAGTCACAGTATCTATTACATGGTAATCATTACTGCATTATTATTACATAGCTTCAGTAAAAGGAGCTGGTTTCTGTAGGGCATTTCCACACTTCCGGTTACTTATTTTAAATTAAACCTTATTTCTGAATTTTCTGGATTTATAATGTTGAAGTCGGAGATAATTACAATGACTCTCTGATGGTTGTTTGGTCTCTTCCTTAAATTGCTTCAGCATGCTTTTAACCTTCTTGTCACTTTAGCACAGAACAAATGCACTGTTAGGCTGACCTTGGCACAGCACCTCAGCATTCCTTTGTGTTAGCTCTCTGCCCCAAGGAAACCATTTATTCCATCCCTTCGCTTTATGTCTCACTGCCAGCTCGCAGCACTGGTGTCATCCAGACCACAAGCACCAAGATGGGATGACCATGAGCACAGCAGGAACCTGGCATGACTGCCCTCATGTGCAACTCTGCTTTGATGGGTTAAAAACACCAGAAGCCTGTTTCACTACACAGCTCTCTCATGCTGACTTCTGTGTGGTTGGTTTTGAGCTGCGGCTGGCCTGCATTATGTGATGGGCTGACAGATGGGACATCTTGGTGGCACTTGAGATGGCTGAGGGCAGGGCTGGAGTGGCCATTGGGCAGCAGATGAGGCAAGTGCTGCTGTTGGGGTAGCTGCAGCAGTTGGGACAGGAGTGACAGTTGGAGCAGGGGTGGCAGATAGGGGTTTTTGGCTGTTTAGTTGGAGATATTTAGCATCTTAAACATGTTAAAAATGTGTTTTGAAGAGTCAGATCTCTACCTCAGTGGGAATTCCCATGTTTTCAAATTGCTACACTGATGGTGTAAGCAGGATTGTTTCTGTCTAGATATTTTTAACCAGCCCTTAACTTATAATAATACATTTGCTCCATGGGAACTGTTGTTAAGAGATTTCAGGACTGGAAAGGCTGAAGGTGCCCACATAATCATGGCACAGCTTTTAAAAAATCAGAGCTTCCCTGAGAGGCCTCCAGAAACTGAGGGTGCTGTTGGTAACAGTGCAGAGTAAACAGTTACTTAAAATGCCTGCAACACATGGCAGAATGTATGGCAGTGGTGCCACAAACAGGCAGAGCAAGTACAGCAGCAGCTCTTCAGTTTACCTTACAGTTTCCCCTATAGGAGCCTATATTCAGCCACATGAAACTTTACCATATTTTAATACTTGCAGCCAACACCTCCCACGGCAGTTTGTCTCAGCCTGCTCTTTTTATTACATTTTCATTATTTTAAAATCTCAGATAAAATGATTAAATAAAATAAGCAGTATTCATTTTTTGGTTTGTGCTTTTAGGTTTTGTTTGGTTTGGCTTTGAGGTTTTTTGTTTGGTTGGAGGTTTTTTTGTGGTGGTGGTGGTTTCTGTTTTTGTTTTTTCTGGAAAGTCATAAGTTTCATGAAAAGTTTCTGGAAAGGCTGCTGTTTTCCTCTAAAGAGAACTTACAGCATGGTTGTTTGGTATCAGAGTTGTGTTCTGGAATACCTAGGAAAATTTTAATTTTCTGAGTTTAAAGTCTCTGACAAATCATTCTTTGTATGAGAATAATAAAAGTTTGCTACTGTGCTGCACTGAAATCCCCTGAGGAATCTCACTACTCTGAGCACAAGCTGGACACTCAAAGGGCAGTGCTCCAGGAACAGGTAAAGGCAGGGTGAGAGCCCCCTTCAAGTGGCCCAAACCAGGCCTGTTGACATTGGAGGGTTGAACAAAGCTTTCATGATTACTCCTTTTCAGAGCTGCAATGGGATGCTGTGGCGATGGACATGTAAACCAGAAAGACTCATCTCCACTTTTACGATTTGATTGTGGGGAAGGAAAACTGGGAGATGCAGAACTTAAGAAATAAGTTGTATCCCTCTTCTTTAATGGCTGAGCACAAAGAGGACGGTGGAAACATCCACTAACCCCTTGTGCGGTAATACATGTGGTGATTTTTCCCCAAATGGTTTAAAAAACTTGAAAGCATCAGATTGCAAAATAAAGTTTAGCAGCCAGCAAGCTGTTTTAGCAAAATTAGTTATTGCTGTGTATTAAGCACTGGACTGTACTGCTCATGTGTAAAATGAATCCCAGTGATTTCTGTCATTTCTGAACTGCCTAATGCTCCATTTTGCAATCTTTACCACATTAATATTTCTAACACAATTTTGAAAGTAAGAATAATGTTAATTATGCGGAACTTTAACATTTTACATTTATGGTTTAGAGTGTATGCATGTGCCTCTGAGAATGTGTTGCAGTGATGAGTAGCAAGGCCAGACTAAGTACTGCACTTAACATTTCTCATTAAACTCTACCCAGACTATTTCCCTCACGGTAACTTTAACTGCAGTTTCTTTCTAATTGACACTGTTTCTCTCCTTTTTCTCCCACCAAAGCTCACAGAGGCCCAGGAGAGGCAGGATGTACTCCTTGCCTAGTAACAGAGCAAAAGTCAAAAATCCTAAATGCAGGAATTTCTGACAGGTGGTGGAAGTGTATACCACACATCAGTACGCTATATATGATTTAAGTCATTTCAGCATTGAAGGTATCGCTTATAGTATGCTCCCACCATTGTCTTTTGGAAAGACGTCAAAAAGTTGAAGATGTCTAAAACATATTGGATACATATATTTCTCTGTATTGTATTTGAGCTGATAGTATCAAAGGCACTTGCTGATTAGGTAAATGGACAGATTAACTACAATTTCTTGAAAATCTTCAAACTAGATGAAGTGTAAATAGATGACATATACATAATACATAATGAGTCTTGTGTAAAATAAGCAATTTGTGCACATGTGTTTGGAATATTATGGACACTTTTTGGTGTCTGCCTCATGGGAATAACATATGAATTCAAGTCTTTCTATCACATCACTTCATCACATATTTCTCTGCACATTCCCTTCTCCAGCTCTCTCAGGCTTTCCTTATGAGAGACACTCCATTCCTTTAAGCATCTGCGTGGCCTTTTGTTGGACTGTCTGCAGTAGCTCCATGTCTCTCTTGTGCTGGGGAGCCCCAAACTGGATGCAATGTTCTAGGTATGGACTTACCAGTGAGGGTAATGATCATATAGTAGAGGGCAAGGAAAATGTAGCGGTTTGATTCTTAATGCCAATTTCAACCTTATAAAAATAAATAAATTTAAAAAAAAATCTACCTGTGACTTTCATGGGTAACGTGGCCTTCAGCAATGATATCTATGTGCCAAGCCTGAACTGATTATTTTAAAGAGTTTTTCTCTCTTTATGCCTCCTGTTTTCTTTCATTCTAACTACTGTCTTTTGTTACTTCTATAGAAGTTGGCCTCCCACAGCTTTTTTCTCTCTGCCCTCAGCATTACAGATGCCTGGCGGCACACTGGTTGCTCTTTTCTTTCAAAACCTTCCCCTTTAGTATTGCTTCCCTATTATTCTCATTTTGTTCCAACTTGTCCCATGCTTGGCTGTGTTTCTCACTACAGTCCTGATTTTCTTGTCCACTGGAGTTTGTACGATGTAACCTGGGGCTCCTGTCTGAGCTTCTTAGAAAGCAGCTGTTATCATTCAGCTAAAACAAGACTCAAGCTTCCTCTAGATTTTCTTTTAGCAGAATCAGGCCATACTATATATTTTTCTGCCACTAGTCTCTTCACAGACTAAGACCATGTTCTCCCCATGGCTGGCTGAGCCTGTGCAGGGTAAAGCAGTTTCACCCTGGAAGTACCAGAGATGACTTTTGCAAGGAAAAATGCCCTGTTGTGCTATTTTTGCTTCCTCACCTTTCCATTAATAGTTTTAATCTCTTTTGACACTGTATCTAAAACCTGTGCTTCTGCTTGTCCTGTTGTCTGAATTGTTTCACTCATTTAAATGTAATCTGTGGGACATATGCTGCAAATCCACTCCATACTTTCCTTTCTATCTCTGTGCTACTTTGGTAGGGACAGAGTAGTGGAAAATGATAAAAGTGAGGTCCATGGTGCATTAGCCTTGTAATTATTCTTCCACATGTTTGGTTTTTTTTTTCTTTTTCTACTTTTTCCTATTCCATCCATCTGTTGCTTTTTATCATCCTAGGATGTTTCTGTTTGTGTTTCAGCTGTATAGGGCCCCAAGCAGAGGATCTGTAATGCTTGTTTGGAACCTGTGAGTTCTACTATTAAACTATTAAAAACTTAAATATTGAAATACTTTTCATAGCTCTGGACAGGAGTGCTGATTAGTAAGAGTGGTACCATAGCAATCTAACTAAAGCCAAATGATGTTGGGAAAAATGCTTGTCTATTCAGGTCTGGGTATTAATACATGTCCTACTGTAAAAAGGCACTATTAATACATGCCCTACTGTAAAGAGCCAAAAAATGCCTCTTTACAGTAGGGCATGTATTAATGTCCAGAAAACAGAGTGGAAAACAGCCCTCTGCTGTAAATACAGGAAGTGGAGCAAAAAGTGGTGCAAAAAGTGTAGGGGTTAAAAAAAAAAAAAAAAAAGAAGATTTTTTTAAAGTTTTTTGTTTGTTTTGTTTTTTTTTTTTCTTATTTTTTATTTTTATCTTAGGTCCATTCATTTCTTGTTTGTTTGTGTTTAGCTCTTTTAAAGTTTATAACCTGATTTTCATTCTTCTCATATTGATTCCTCTCAGCCCAAGAGCATTGATGAAGATTCTTGGTATTTCGAGTTTAATTTCAATGGGTAGACTTAGTGGAACAAAGTATTATTCAAAATAATCAGGATGGACAGAATTGTCCTTGGCACTTTTCAAAGGACTCTTTCTCAGTGTTAAAGAAAGATAAATATTTTGGCTTAGTGCCTTCTTTAACTTCTGCCTGCTTTGCAGTCATTGATATTTGGGAATTATCCCAAATACTGTCCATTTGTCTAAGGGGCTGCCTGAATAGGAAATGTCTCCTACACAAAACAGTGTTGCTTTAGGGGAAGAATTGTTACGTGGCATGTTGATGTAGTGGGGTTCCGCACTTTATAATTGTCATTTTGAAATTTTTCTAAGAACTACTAATAGAAATAGAGATTAGGGAATACTACTGATCCCACTCCAAAATAAGTATTACTACAGAGAGAACTAATATGAACTTTGTTTGTATCTGCTTGAAATATAAAGAGATGCACTGCAAAGCAGGTGGTAGTGGATTTGCTATTGGAGTAAGTTTTTTTTTACTTCTGTTTTGCCCTAAACCTCCAGGTAGGAGTACTAGGTTTGCAGTTGTTCCAAACCTTGCATACACTGATGTTGCTAACTAGACTGACCTCCTTGACATACAATGAACATGTTTTTCATTGTGCAAGTCAGTGTTTTCCATTTTTGCATTTTATTTCTTCCCCTTTTCACTTTGAAATTCCCTCCCTTCTTCTGGAACTACATATTAGTTCTATAATGTTAAAAGAGTCAAATGCATGCATCAGAATAGGTCAGTTTTTTTGAGATACTGGGAACTTCTTACAGTTTGTACATGTTGTTTGAAAAATGGTGATTAAAATTAGGCTCAGAGTTTACTGGCAACCATTGTTTCTGTAGCCAAGGGTGTATTCCAAAATTAAATATTAGTCTTCTAGCTAATTCTAGCAATCAATTTGTTATTAGACCCCACTCCCATAGATGTTGTATAATAAGCTCAGATCCCAGCCCACGGTATCATCAGCTCTCCAGCTGTGTCTCTTGACTCTGTCCCAGTTCTAACCCTTCTCCTATGAAACTGGTGCTGGCTTTGGCTCATGCAATGTCGCACATTTGCCCAATGCCATCAGCATCACTTGCATCCTGAAATGCAGCTCTCTTTCTCCCATTCTGAGTCCAGACTGACTTGCCATTCTAGAAACCTCTCAAGAGTATCATTTTTAAAAATAAGGACGTTTAAATAACACTGAGGTGATTACGTTTGAGGTGCTGGACTTTATGTGTGGAAGAGTTAAATTTCAAAAATAATTTCATTATCCAAGTGAAAGTGGATGAGAACTATAGTGCACACCAACTCAAAAAACTAGGACTTGCCACTGGCTTTCCAAACATATTGACTGACCTAGGTCTCTGACACAAACATTTAGAAGTGGTTTTCAAAGGGTTTCAATGCCATTTCAGATTCATATTGCTATCGCTGGACTTGCTGGGACCGCTAAGTATTTTCTAAAGTCTACCTTTCACAGAGCTTTTTCAGAAGTATTACATTAATTTTTTTCATCCTTAGATAGCAACATGATTGATTTGCTGTTGCTCCAAGCCAGGGAAAGCATGCTGTGGGCTGTTTTTAGACAAGATTGTTGCTTCAAGATTCATAATATGACTTCCAATCTGGTTTACTGGTTCTACTGTCCTCTAAAGAAGAAAGAGTTCCCTTTCTTCCCTTGGGAGACTGTTTAATTGTTTAATTTGGGATGTTTTAGAAAATTTAACATATAACTATAGTGGCTGTTTACAGAATATAAAGTACACAGAAGGATTAATGAAACCTACTACTCTTTCAATAGTAATAATAGAGAATATTTTTAACCAGAGGACATATGTCGGGCTACTCTTTATTTTTTTTTTTTTTTTATGTTGGGGATATCTTTGTTTAGTTGTGGGGTTTTTTTACTGGGTTGTTTTGTTTTTGTTAAGGATTTTCTTCCTTTTTTCTTCGTAAAACGTCCTCCAAATAGGTGGAACTGTATGTAGATTATTCATTACCTAAAAGGGGCCTACAAGAAATCTGGAGAGGGACTTTTTAAAAGGACATGTAGTGACAGATCAAGGGAGAATGGTTTTAAACTGAAAAAGGGTAGATTTAGAAAAGATATTAGGAAGAAGTTCTTTATTGTGAGGGTGGTGAGGCACTGGAATAGGTTGCCCAGAGAAGTTGTGGATGGACCACCCTTGGGCAAGGCTGGGCCGGATGGGACTTTGAGCAACCTGATCTAGTGTAAGGGGTCCCTGCTCATGGCAGGGGGGTTGGAACTAGAGGATATTTAAGGTCCCTTCAAACTCAAAACAGTTTATGATTGATTCTATGATTCTGTGATTCTGTGATTCTATGATTCAGGTAACTTATATCATCCAGGCTGTGTAGGAAATTGCATTGTCACCTGAACTTGCATAAAATAATGGGCAACCATTTTCTCAGTGCAGGAGACAGTAAAGAAATTAATGAATAGTAATTAATAACAATTACAGTGGCAACCATCTTGGGATTTTTAACATTATGATTGAGGGCTAAAAGGAGTGGCTTTGAAGGAAAAAACTGCAGCCAGAGTCCATGGACCTCAAAGGCATTGCTTCCAAGCAACCAGTTCTGAAGCCAAAGCATTTTACATTGTCAATAATGAAATATTTGCAAGTCATTTAGATTCCCTGTATGCAATGCTGCCTTCAGTCTTCCTTGGCCAAGTGCACCAAACATGGTAAATTGTGGCTTTCCAACACAGAGATTTTGAACCATATGAATTTAAGTATCACTTCAGTTATTTCAGTTTCAGTGAAGTTCCATTTTGAGAATATAGATTTTCACAGCATATGCGTATTTTTGAGGTTGATTTGCTCTTTCTAGGAAGCCAGAAACCAGCCTGCAGGATCCTGTTATTCAACACAGAGAGAAGAGGGGAGCTGGACAGTGAGTAGCTTTTGGGGAGCCAAGGAAAGAAAAGGGCCCTGGAAGAGGAAAAAGCACAGTTGCATGTATTTCTCATAGTGCTACCTGACACCTAACCATTTTGCTTACTGATATCTCAACAAACTGATGCAGAGGAAGAGTGGATGCATGGGCAGCTGGGACAGAGCAGACGGCAGGGTCAGTAGATGGCTGTGGTGGAAATCAGGTTGCATTCTGTTCCTGCTCTGTCTGATAAGTGAATGCCAAGCGTGTGTGTTAACATTGCTAAGTTAATTATCTCTTGGCTCTATGATAGCAACCTTTTCCAACCTCATGCTGGACTGGGGGTGTTTGCCATAGCTATACAGTTCATATCAGACAAAAGGAAATTCAAACTTGCAGGAAAATCAAGTGTGCATACAAAACTAAATCCCAGCAGGGCTGGGCAAAGGACTGGTCTTTTCTAAAGCTAGCCACAGGTACAGAAATGTTTATATCACTTTGATTTATTCAGCTTAAACATGAAACAACAGAAAGTGAAACAAACTGGAAGTAATACTTGAATTCCCTTCCATAAAGAACAAGGGAGGGTATTTCAAAATGTTGTGGTTGGCTTGTACAACCCTATTGACCATCTTCCAAATGAATGTTGCAGTAATACTGCATGTGGGGGACTTCTAAGAATTCAGAGTCTTAAAGATTTTGTCTTAGGCTATGAGGTAAAGTTACAAGAATAAAATCTTAAAACAATGTGATAAAAGATTTTTTGGCAGATCAATAGAGTCTTCTGCTTGATCTGCAGCTCTGTTAAGGCAACAAAATAGGAGGATGCTAGAAGATAAACAGTAGTATAGAAACGATTACAAATGCTTTTCTTTTTATCAATAGCTCATCCATACTTTAAAAGCTATGTTCAGTTCTGGGCACTTGATCTGAAAAAGGATAATGCAGAATTAATTGAGGTTCAACAAGAATGAATAGGGATATGGAATAATGTTTTAAAAAGGGAGGTTGAATTAATTGGGGTTTACAGATCAGGTGTATCACTGCTGCAGTTCAAAGTAATGCTGAAACTGCAATTGATCTTAATTGAACAACATCAACAACCGAGCCGATCAAAGGTGACACAACAAACTTGGAAAATAGAAAAAGAATATTATGAAGGGTAACCTGCAACTGCTCTACAGAGGAGGAACTAGCAGCTCCTGACAGTAGCACATAAGCTTAAACCCTCTGATGAAATGAATATTTTGCACAACATGCACAATTAGATTATACTTCTCATGACCACCAGAAGCTTAAAGGTGCTTTGTGCTGGGTGTTCTGGATCTGCTAGGTAGCTCTGGAGTTTCTACAGCCTGGCAGAAGAAAACTTTCCAAGAGTCTGTTTTTCCTGAAATCATTGCCATTCAACTGAAGACACTGCACATATGCATTGATTGATTTCATATATAGTTTAAAAAATTCCTCAAGAGGCCTTCTCTGTTCAGTAAGGATGGAAAGGAAGTCCTGGCTGCCTGGATGGTTTTTCAGTCAGGGAAATGAGGCAGTGTTTGTTTTCATGACTCTCCTTATTTTGATCATAGAATCATAGAAACAACAAGGTTGGAAAAAACCTTGAAGATCATCTAGTCCAACCATTACCCGAGGACTGCCAAGTCCACCGCTGGTGGTTTGCTTCACTTCCTCACAGCTTAGCCCCTCCTCACAGCCAGTCTGTAACTCTATCTTCACAGGGTCATTCAGTGTCATTTGTTTTTGTCCAGTCACATGGTACCATTCTCAAAAGGGGCCCTGTTAAACCTTCCATTTGTGTTTTCAATTACACGTGTATTAAATCATTACTGCCTTTAAAAGGACTGGCCTCTGTCTGCGCCTTTCAGACATGGGTGAGGCATTCTTTGATGTGAGCTTTACAGACTCCTGTTCTTGGCATCACATGGGGACTCTTATGCCTATGTCTATTTCCCATTCAGTGATCCCAAGAAAATGTGTAGTGGAGGGTACTGTTTTACTTCTTTACTTTCCAGGGGTTTATTCATTTTTGACTGTTCCTGTCGTAGTGATAGGACAAGGGGTAACTTCTTTAAACTGAAACAGGATAGGTTTACGTTAGATAAAAGGGAGTTCTTTACTGTGCAGGTGGTGAGTCACTGGAACAGGTTGTCCAGAGAAGTCGTGGATGTCCACTTCCTGGGAGTGTTCAAGGCCAGGTTGAATGAGGCTTTGAGCAATCTGGTCCAGTCAAGGTGTCCTGCCCATAGCAGGGGGGTTGGAAGTAGATGATCTTTGATCCTTTCCAACACAAACCATTCTCTGATTCTATGATCATGTCATCTAGCTATTGCATGAGCATTAGGACAGTATAATTACTGCCTGGCCAGGAAGACAAGGATTCATTTTGCACACTGTCTGCATTTCATCCAATTTAACACATTTAAAATTTCTTTTAAACTTAACCTTACTCATGAATTCTGTAAGTCTTCACAGAGATTACAGCCGCAGTATCATGCCACTGTAACTGATGTGAATGAGCTCCACTTTAGCATAGAATCATAGAATCATAGAATAGTTAGGGTTGGAAGGGACCTTAAGATCATCTAGTTCCAACTCCCCTGCCATGAGCAGGGACACCACATACTAAACTATGTCGCCCAAGGCTCTGTCCAGCCTGGCCTTAAACGCCTCCAGGGTTGGAGCATTCACAACTTCCTTGGGCAACCTATTCCACTGCCTCACCACCCTCACAGTAAAGAACTTCTTCCTTATATCTAACCTAAAGTTCCCCTGTTTAAGTTTAAATAGATTCTCCCTTCCCCTATTTTCAGCACTTCTGAAGAATAAACGATATCAATACATTTTTAAGAGCTCAAGATTAATACAAAACTTGTAAATTATAAGTGCTCAGCATATTTTGGTCATAATGAGAAAATTCAGTGCTCCTCCTGTCACTGCTGCAACAGATCAATTGATCTGACAGATGTTCAGACTTGTAAACTAGGAGGAATGAAAATGTTACTAACACTAATTAAGCGATGACTGTGTTTCACCATAGGTGGATCTAAAAAAATCCAGAGCTGCTTATACTGAACTGTCTTTTTTTTTCCCCTTAAAAAATATTCCTTTTTAGCCCCATAAAAGGCAGGATGATGCATTTGATTTATTGTAGCAAGGACTTAGGTTTGTGACTTTTACTTGTAATCAGAAACAGTGTTTTGATTTGGTTTTCTTTTTAAAAAAACAATGTTTTCTGTTAGGATCAGGTGATTGATTTGGTTCCAGTTTAGTTTTACTTGTCAGATTGTATAATGTAACCATAAGATGAGTGTAGGAGATGCATGACTAGCTTTGGCTGACTCAGAAGCTGACCATGCCAAGGAAATTTTATAACTTGCTACTAGAAGAAAGTGAATTTTAAAAAATATTGCCCAAATTTTTACTCAGGTCTTAAGCAAACACCTATATTTAAGTCAGTTATGTGGACACATTCCAGTTCATTCCTCATCTACTACAACTTTTCAGGAGGCATCCACAAAGATACCACGTCTGTTTTATTACCAGATCTTGCTAGAAATATCAAGTCTTCTGGCAATGAATTCCAAAGGTTAGGAAATAATTATGTTTAAAATAAACAAAAGAAAAGCAAACAGACCTCCCCTCCTTTATCTGTGTAAAATGTACTGCCTGACAATTTTATGGTATTTTTTTCTAGTTTGGAGGATACAAGCAAAAGGTCTCTTGATTTTGCCATTTATAGATTTAGCTCAGTCTTTTATGTAACTCCCAAGTTCTAAATTAAACTCTTGCAGTCTTTTCCCTTACAATGATATATCGAGCATCTCTCACTTTGTCGATGGTTTTCTGCTTGGTTTTTTCGAAACCCTACGGCAGGATGTGTCCTGTTACTTTTCCCCTGATCTGGTCTGCTTTAGTTGCAGTCAATGGAGTGAAGTGTAGGGTTTTTCTGCCACCATTAGGATGGGAGGCGTACTGCAGCAGCTCAGAAGCAATGCTGGAGGCGCCCTTAAAAAGGCAGAATAGGCACGGAAGAAGTACATTCTTATACCTGAAAAGCCTTTCAAATAAAAAGGGCTAAAGTCCTTTGTTCTTGTCTTGCAGTCCATAATCAGGGCAAAACAAAATAATTGCAGGTAAAATAACAACGGGTACAGTGAGTGAAAACTTAGATACCCACCTACTATCAGTGAAAATTTTATTAAGAACATTGCATTTGCTTCTATCTGAAACTAGCAAGTGTCATGAGAGCAGATTATCAGCTGAGATTCCTGGTAAAGAAAGCACTTTGCCGTGACTAGTTAGGAAACATTGTATAGATAAGTTATATGTGATACCATATCCAATCACTGAAGCTGAGCTCCCCATCTATCCAATTTATCTGCCAGGAATGAATGTCCTTCCTCATTCTCAGTTCTCTGAGTTCACAGTTTGTCTTAAAGCATCCCTAAAGCTTGCTGCAAGACCAGCCACTGTCTGAATGGAGTTCAAGACTATCCGTGACTCCTTGGCTTGCCAGTCAAAAACTGTGAGCTAGTAAAACCATGAGACATATTTCCAGGGTCCTGTCTTCACCAAAGATCAAATTGATCAGCACGCCACTTACTCTTCAGAATCAACCAATGTTACTGCTTCGCTTATCCCATGTAAGTAAGGAGTGACATTCTTACTCAAGTTCATAACATAAAATGGAGTCACAAAAGGAAATAAAATGGTTTTGGTGGAGTACCTTCGGAAAACAGAGAAGGACATATAAATGGCCAACCTGAGAAAATGCTTATGTTATGCATATTATCTTATAGAAAATGGGTACATAGAATCATAGAATGGTTTGGTTTGCAAGAGACCTTAAAGATCATCTAATTTCACACCCCTGCCATGGTCAGGGACACCTTCCACTAGACTAGAAACATGTTTTCTGGGAAGGGGCTGTTCTTTTATGAACCTGTATGTTGCATGACATATAAAACATATAGTATATAACCTATAGGACTTCATTGCTGAAATAAATGCAAAAAGTGCTGCATTTCCTTGAAAGAAGACATAGCTGTGCATTTGCCCACAACAATTGAAAACTTGAGCTAGCTTTTCGGAATTATTTCAAGGTTTCAGGAAAGTGTGATCTCTTCAGAAGAAATCAATGGTATTCGGTAGTGCATGGTTTACATGGAGAAGGCAGATTCTCAGATTAATAGAGCACCGTGAATGCTTCCATGCCCCCTTCCCTCCTCCCTAGTGTCCTACCTTTGTCAAACTGGCTTTGAAAAAGATGATCAAAAGTGCTACTGACACTAAGAAGGGTGTTCCATAGCCTTTGGTCAGCTTTGGATGAGGCCAAAGAGATTACTCAGTTGTTTGAGATCCTGATAACAAGCTACATCTACTGCCCCAGAAAATGGGAGTGCAGGCTGACATTGTTGATATGAGAATATTGTGCCTCAACACTTTGCTGTCTGGTGTACTTTTTTTTCATGATCAGCCTTTTTTTTTTTTTTTTTTTTTTGAGATGATTGGAAAAAAAAAATAGAAGTTATTTGCCTTTTCTTTTATATAGGATATAAACAGCCACAGGTAGAAATGTCACATTATTGGAATTGATTTTTGTAAATTTTTATTGTATTTCCTTTCATTGCGATGAGGAGTTTGTTTTGATATTTCCCTCAGGCTGACTACTGGCATTTTCCCAGAAATCAGTACAGATGTGTTTCAAGGTTCTGAGATACATGGTCATTAAAATATGAAGTAATCAAACATTATCTTCTCCAAATTTTCAAGAAGGTACGTTTAGGAGGACTCCTTCCCATTTCTCAAAGCATCAGACAAATGGCCCTTTATCTTAGTACAGCCCAAGAGAAGCTGGATCAGATCACATTTCTGTTCAGCTCTGTATCTTGTATTTTTTGGGAGTAGCGAGGAGAGAATGTTCAGGGAAAGGGCATT
>NW_009937677.1:101384-108006 GCF_000696875.1 Nestor notabilis
CATGATAGGGTCAAGTCATATATCATACATATTCCTCTCACAGCTAGTCCTGAAGAAGACTTTTAGCTCTCCCTATGCTCTTCCTCTGTGGTCGTAGAAGGATGAGACAGGGAAACCTTCTGACTCAGCTGTTTATCAGTTCTTGGTAAGTCACTTCACATTGCTCTACCTTAGTTTGCCCACCTGCAAAATGGCAGTAATGATGTCTTTGCCTTTGAAAAAAACCCAACATTCCGGGGTCTGCAATATAAGGAAAAAAGTATGGATACTTACGGCTGTAGCATTCTCCTTTGTTTCATTGGCCATCTCTAGCAGTCTTCTTGTCTGTATCTTTCTGCCCATCTGTCTCCATTAAATCTGATCTGAAAATATATTTTTTGCTCTTTTTCACATATTTACAGTTCCCTTTCCTCTTGGCTATTTTTTCATTGTTTATCTTTGTAATTGTGTTATTGAATAGTTCTACAGATTTCTCAAAGTATACTGCATTCTGTATCTTAAAAGTTTTTCTTGTATGGCATATTGAGCAAACCTCACACCTTTATTGTCCCATTGGGTCAGATTTCTCCATGCCACAAACAGCAACAAAAATTGGATCTCCTTCTTTTCCTGGAATGTATTGACTCCTGGATAGTTTTGCCACTACAGAAAGAAAATGCATAACAGTCCCTTAGCTCTTCAATTATTCTTGGAAAATAAGCTCAAGTCGTCACTGGAAACTGTTCAAGTCCATCTGGCTATGGCTTGCTTTGTGTGATATAGCAAGATCAATATTTTGGTCCATGCTTGTCTTTTCTTTAGCTTCTTTCCTGAGAAGGAACCATGGCCTCAACATGTTGCTGAAGTACAGACGAGGTACTCAATGACTTTTTTGCCTTAGTCTTCACCAGCAAGAGCTCCAGTGAACTGTCCAAGTCACAGAAGGCAAAGGCAGGGACTGGGAGAATGAAGAACCACCCTCTGTAGGAGAAGATCAAGTTTGAGATCATCTAAGGAACCTGAAAGTGCACAAGTCCATGGGACCTGATGAGATACATCCATAGGTCCTGAGGGAACTGCTGGATGAAGTTGCCAAGCAATTATCTGTCATATTTGACGAGGTGTGGCAGTTACTTCTGCACCCTGCTGTTGGGAGATCAGCATCTCCCAAAATCTTTACAACTATGAGAGAGGATGCAGAGTTGTAACTACAGGAAGGACCACATTATGGGAAATAAGACCCTGGGACCTTCATTCTTGACTACATAGTGCAACTGGGTGGGTATCAAGCTCCTAGCACACTGGACTGTATTTTGCTGGGCAAGACATGTCTTTGCTGCTCTTCTCATTTCATTCAAATTACTGCAATTTACATGATCTTGCTGATCTGCCTCCATTAACTGCAACTCCATTGCTCAGGATCTCTGGGGATTACCTTCCCTCAACATCTTCACAGCACAATTTGCTTGAAAAAATAGATGCTTTAAAAAAAAAAAAAAAAAAAATAAAAAGAGCTAGTTCCTTACAGGAAATGTGCAGGCCAACTGTGAGTGAGTGATGATTATGAAGGAAACATGATCCTTCACTGTTGCACCCTATTGAAGCTCAGAATAATATATATATAATTTTTATATATATGGTGTATCGAAAATTATTGCATCATATGGCTTTTCTTAAGCTCTGTCCATTTCCATGACTTCTCCAGAGGTGCTAAGAATTTATGGCAGGAAAATGATTTGGAAAAGTGACCGGCCCTTTGTAAGTGTTGTTTCCTTGCCCAAATTTAGCGCAAGTTGACCTTTGCTTGCAATCACTGTGATGACTATCCTTCTTCTATAATGTATAGTGAATCCCAGGCTTATGTGAAAATATGCATAAAAGTCATGGAAAATGACTTGCAGGAGTTACCTTTCTTAGATAATGGCAGGAAGCTGCTACCGGTGACTTTCTAACACTGCTTTATTCACTAAAATGAAACAGAATTCTGGGAACTATGCCTCTTCCAGGAAAAAGCAAAATAGTAGACATAATCAATTTCCTGTGAGGTTGGGTTTTTCTGCTTTTGTTGGGGCCTGGGGTTGGTTTGTTGTTTTTTTTTCCTCTTGTTTTTGTTTTTTTTTTTTTAATCTAAAACTGAATTGTAGAGAATAGTATGGGAATACAGACAAATCCTTATTGTAGTACCAACAGTATTGCACCCACCAACTAAACTGTCTGGTCCCTTCCAACCCAAACCATTCTACGAATACTAAATTTGGCATCTGAAACAGTGTATGTAAAGAGGAACTGTATCTTCAGGAGTGCTAGCTATGTGGCAGATTGTTCATAATTGTCTTAGCTGTCAATGTTCACACCTCGAAAAGCCCTCACTCCCTTCCTATACCCACAGTCCAGCAAGAGTGAGAGGTATGAAGGTAATCTGCTGAAGCATAAGACATTGCAGTCATACATAGTCTATATGGCTCTGAGAGAGCAAGGCCAAAAGGGAAGCAGAGACAGAACCAAAGGTGTTGTTTCAGCAGCACTAAGATGGGAGTTACAGGAGTTTCAGGTTGCATTCATGAGAACCTGGCAATTACTAGAGAACCTGTGTTCTCCATTTCCATTTTCTTTGATGTTTTTCAGGATTTTGTCAAAACACAAGTGGTTTTGATATCTAGAACATTGTTGGATGTGAAGTAGGAGAGTTAATGAAATGAAATGAAGATTTTTAAGAAGCCATTTGCCTCTGCAAAGACATTTTCGTTAAACATCTTGTTTTATCCCTATCCACTAAATAGGTAGCATAACAAAGAAGAAGATGTTCTTGGCAGGAAGTATTAAGAGAGAAAGCTGAAAGCACCTAGCTGTCTCATTATAACTACTTGCCCAGAAAATAATAGGAGACTACAGTATATAGATTCCGCTTTCAGTTTTCATTCTTAGACATACACATATTCTGCTGTGGATGCTATGTAGTTTATAGGAATTGTTTTCAGAACAGGTGGGGGACTAGGTTTTCTTGTATGAAATTTATCTCAGGGCTTTCTATGTTGCAGCTATATAAAACATGTTCAGAGTATGCATGAATATCAGGACTAGAAAAACGCCATTGAAATATTTCTCCCCCCCAACTAAATTAAAATTTTTAAAAGTGGTTTATAATTGAAGGAGAAACTCCTCCACCTCTAATTTAAGGGGGGATAGGGGGTGGGGAAAGATACTTCAAAGTAGAAAATTATCACAGTTTCTGATTCACAGGAAAGCACCCAATCAAAAATTAATTTACCTTAAGTGAAACAGATGACTCTAGGTAAAGTCCTATCCATTTGAGGTAGCAATGCCAGCAGCATGTCTGAATTAATTCTAAGGTCAGTCTGTCACAGCTTCAGGTTTTGCAACAAACAGTCCAGAGCACAGAAATGGGAAAAACTTTCAAGAACTTCCAAAGATGGGGAACTTGTTAGGTTTTAGTCAGAGACAGTAGGAGAAAGGGAATGCTTTTCTGTTTTATGTCCTCATGAGTTAGTGCAGTTTTGAGCAACTGTTCTGAAATCATCAGGCAATCTCATTAACATTCCTTTGCCTCTGAAGTAACTACAAAGTCTATCCTCGAGTATGTATGCACAGTTTAAATTGAATATAGTCAATAATATGACCTCATGTGATTTCTGATACTGTAAATACTCAACAGCTTGTAGGGACTTGTCTAGTTTTTGATTCTTTTGGGCTTAATGGGAGATAGCCTAGCAAACCATATAGCTCATACTCACTACAGCACATTAATAATGTCATTCATAAATTGCAGCAATCTATCCAAATGATATTCCATAACTTGTGCTTATCCCCAAGGTACTACTGGCTACTGCTATGTGCATTGGAGAACAGCATAATGGCATTGCTTAGCCAGCCTGAACAATGAATTCCTAGGGGCCAAATTCAATATTGCAGAAACTCTAGGGAGGTAATAGCATTACACCAGGGTGAATTTCTCTCCATTCGACTAAACACACTTGAATGAAAAATTTATGTACGAAGACAGGTAGAGCTTTTGTTGTCTAACAGGGAGAAGACTTGCTTTCTACTTCAAATATTTGAGATGTTCAGAAAATGAAGACTGCTTCCAGGGGAAAATTGCATCACAAAATGCATCCCAAAGTTGCTTGAGACACAAACACATTTTAATTGGAGAAAATTTTCAAAAGAATCCAGTTTTTAATTTTAATTTACTACCTTCTCACTCTTCACCAGGCAATAAAAATCCATGGACATATTCCAAGAAACTGAATCCTGACTTTTATGCTTCTTCATGTGCCTTTTTCCATCTTCTCCTGGAAACTATAAGAAAACAAGATAGAGAATACATGCATGGTCTTTCAAGGAGTTTGTCCACAGACAAGAAAAGTAGAAACAATTAAGCTTGCTGGTAGCAACCTCTAAGTTTCCACTTTTCCAGCACGTGTTCAAATGAAAACATCTACACTTGTTAGATGGGAACTTTTAATTTTGACCTGCACATGCACAGAAACATCAGAGGAACCGTAATACCCATCCTCAACAACTAGGGAGATTAAAAAAACACCCCCAAAACCAACCAACAAACAAACAAAAATACACACACACACACACAAAAAACAAAAAAAACACCAAAAAAATTACAACAAAAACCCCCCTGAAACAAAACAGGAAAACTTCACACCAAAACCCAACCAATCAAAAACCCCAAACCCCAAGGATTAAAAATAAATTTGCTTTCTTAAATGCTCTTCTCCTGTTCTTTCAGCTACACTCCACATCTGGAAGGCATTATATCTTATGCAAGTTCAAAATTGGCCAAGTAGAGGAATCCAAGTGGAAGCAAAGGCAGAGAGAAAGAGAGGAAACTGCCTGTCTTCTAGTTCCCTTATAAAGCTACAAACTCTCACACTATTGCTTAACAAGAACAGCTGGCTATATACGTGACCCTCTTCCAGCCCATGTGAATTTAGGAGGATGCAGCTTTTGCAGTATGTTACTTTAGCTTTGGAGCAGGTGGCAAGGTTTTTCCCTAAATAGTTACATGTCAGGATGTCTCACAGAATAGCAATTATATAAAAAATTTAATGAAGGACTTGTTTTTAAAAGAGCCTTGCTTGTGGAAAAAGTTTCAGAGGTGATGAATCTGTTTTGTATAAAGCACTAAATAATAGTAATGGAGCAGAAGACTTACCTTTTGTAAAGAAATTAGGGGGACCCAAAAGGGGATGTAACAAAGAAACTTAAGATGTTGTGCTTAATTTTCTCACTGTGGTGTTTCACATTTCTATTGCAGTAGGTGCAGCTGAAGTGGAAAAATAAGTTACAACAGAAGAAGAGATAATAAATGTCATCCATTTTGAGGAAGTGCATCCTAAACTACAAGAGAAATATGGAAATAACTGGAAGCTAGCACTTGAGTATGTTCACAATTAAGAGATGATTCTTTTATATGGAGCGTATGATAAAAATCAGCAATGTTTTAAACCATGAGAAAAGAATCATGCTCTGCTCGGTATAACTAGTTTGCCTACCATAAATCTGGATAAAATAACACTTGATTGAATAAATATGGAAAATATTGAGATACAAGCAAATTCTCTCAGAAGAAGAAACTTGACAAAATTGGAAAAGCATGTTCCAATGGTTGCTGCCTAGGTAAAAAAGTTTGTTTTTCTCAGAGTCACAATTTTCCTACTAACTGTAGTGAATAATACAGGTGGCTTGCTAAGGTTGTTCTAGCCATCTTCCTACAGGAAATGTTTCTATTGAATCCTATTTGAATTCTGAATTTGAAAGGGGCAGAAAAGGAGGATGGACTCCAGAAAGAGAGCAACTGTGGCTACTAATGAAACACATTTCTTGATCCCTGAATTCACTGTGAGGGTGAAACATTATTAAATTGATGTACTTCAGCAGTCAGTGATCCCAGGCCGGAAATTTTAACTATTGGAACCACCTGAAATAAAGTCATCGTGATGTCTTCAAAGGCTTTTTGTATCTTAACTGCTGTTGGAGTAAACTTTGTAGAATAATAGATTAACAGAGACAATCTTTAGCTACCAATTTTTATAGTCTTATTTGGTAATAAATTTATTTATTTATTTACTGTTTGGCACAGACATTTATTGACCTGAAGAGGTTCTATACAGCAGTAGGCAGATAACATTTATATGGATTAAGAGTATTTTTCCATTATGAAAAAAATGTTGGATGAACTGTATGACATCTGGAACACAGAATGGGTAGGACCCACCTCATCTAATTTTACCTGTGATTAAAAAAGTGGTAAGTATAAGCTAATCATCTGAGCCCTCTTGGTAATCAGTGGAGAGAGCACTAAAACCA
Source organism: Nestor notabilis (assembly GCF_000696875.1). Classification (NCBI taxonomy): domain Eukaryota; kingdom Metazoa; phylum Chordata; class Aves; order Psittaciformes; family Psittacidae; genus Nestor; species Nestor notabilis. The sequence goes on from NW_009937677.1 coordinate 107,706, forward strand.
GAGGTTGATTCATTCCCTCCCAACAGAGATGGGATGAATCACCATCTAGAGTGCTGATGTCTCATTCTGTCTGTAAAGAAAGTCTAAATTTAAAGTTCAGGGAGGTAAATTCCAGACTATCTGGATTATTTTAAATTACATAGTAATTCTCTTTAATTTCTCCCTGAAAACGTTCATTGAAACGACCTTACACACTATGGCAAAAAGTTAACCTCAATGTTTTGGTGAGTGCTGTTTTGTAACTTTCACAGTGCATGCATGAGCCCTTTCCTAAAACATGCATATTCATTGCTTCAGCAGG
>NW_009937677.1:108037-125806 GCF_000696875.1 Nestor notabilis
GATGTAGGTTGTAGGTGCTGGTGGTCCCTGTCTGCTGATTATTCAGAGACTTTTTGGCAATAATCACGCAGCCACAGCTTGTTAGACAGAGCATGGCAGAGCATCCTTGCTGAATGACTTGCATGCAGCATGTGTGGTATGTGCTAGGATATGCAGCCTTTGCAAGGCAGCTGTTCAGAGCCAGCTTTCTCATCTTTGCAGAATTGATAATGTCAGTTAGTGACACCAGTTGGTGTTCTTGTATGGGATTACAGATTGCAACTGAATTTCTGCAACGTGTGAAACAGTTCTTATAAAAGCTCCCATTGTTTTTCCAGTTTAGGCAAGATGTGGTACATATGCTTTCTTTTCATGAGTTCTAAGGGTACGTTTCTCTTGTGTTCAAAACTGGTATTTTGTACCCCAAAAAAGTAAGGCAGACATACCACACATAGGTTCTGCTCAGTAAATGTCTACCTCAATGGTAGTCTTAAAAGAATGTATTTGATAACTGCCGCGGGGAAGGTGGGGAATAAAGCAAAAAGGGAGAGAGAATTGATTAGAGCATAAAACTGAAAATTAATAAGTAAGTGTAAATAACGTATAGGATAAAAAAAAGATTGTACATAGAAGACATCCATGTTCATGACTCCAGCTGAGCACAAATTATTTTGAATAGTCTGTTAGGCATTAGGAGGACGTGAAGATCCTTCACAGAATGAAAGGATGTGTCCCAAAGGGAAGACTTATGTTAAAATCACTATTCTTCCAAGATAACACAGATGTCTTCTTAGGAGTTTTGGTCTTTCATGATTGATGTCTAGGAAACTTGCAATTTTCAGTTTCATACACTCTCTTACCTGGCAGATCTTGAGTTCTGTAGCAGATGGTACAGATATTTCTGCAACAAGTGCATACATCTATTCCATGTGCAGAATCAGCAACTGGGTACATTACTAAACTGGCCAGAATTATTTCAATTATTTTCACTGAAAATTTTAAACAGAAAAAACAAAACCATTGCTTCTAGCAATGTCCCAGCTTATGGATCAAAAAGAAAATAATCTTTCAACAATGAAACCACTTACTCTTTCATTGTTTTACCAAGTCCATTCAACCCTAATTTTGAACCCCCAGAACATTTATCAAGAATTATCGGTTAAGGAGAAAAGGGACAAATAAAACCAAACCACAGCTGTTTCAGTAAACAATTTCCCCTGCCACGTTATTTTCACAATTCTCTACTAAAGTCAGAAAGTTTAAAAAAATCTCCCCACAGCAGTTTTGTTAAAAAGAGAAAGCACTCTTCTGGCTGTATTGTCAGATGGACAGCAGCCTCTACAAAGGGTTCAACAACTTTATTTTTTGTGGGAGAAAGAAATCCCAGGAAGACAGTAAGTAAAATGGGAGGTTTACTTCACTGTAGTAATTGTTTCCCCAAATCCAGACAGCAATAGCTCATGCATTGAATAAATTCCTTTTCAGTCTAGAAAAGCATCTATAGTAATCTGAAATTTTCTCCTGCTGGAAATGTCCAATTTATGGTCAATGTTTTCCACTAAACCTGGAAACTGGTAACACAATTTAGGTAAATCTCATGAATACCTTAGCAGTGGAAGAATCCACTTACTCAGACTTCTGGGATTTTGCCTCCACACAATTTAAATTACATTTTCTCTTCACCAGGACTTGGTATGCTTTTAAGTCCGGTAACTAGGCTAGGTAGAGATAGTCTTTCCAAGAATACACATGTGTCCATCTTTTTAAGGCCTGATGTGACTGGTCTGTCTTTGCATCTCGTGCCATGGCACAGAAGACACATTATTTGTGGCTTATCATTTCATAGAACTGAACCCAGTGTCTCTGATTACAGTGGCAGGCCTGTGACTCTGTGCGTTTGTCTGTGGCTCCCCACAACTGGCATTTATGTTTAAATATACATCATTCTTCCTTATTAGTTCTTTATCAGTGCTTTGCATGAACACATATCATAAACACAAGTTGGGAGACTAAGGAAGACTAAATATTGAGCCCTTGTCCTTACTTTGACAGGGGAAAGCTGAGTGGGGAGTTTGAAAATGTGGTCTTTGAGTAATGTTTCTGAACTGATGGTTCATAGAACCACAGTAAATTAATGTGTAGAATGTGTTGCCAGTTGGATAGCATGGTAGAATTACCAGGAACCAAGTAATGGTACCTGACCTGGCCACCCTCTTCCCAAAACTTCTATGCACTGCTCAGGAATAGGGCTTACACTTTCACCACACTGGCAGGCATAACCTTCCTCCTTGTCATGCCAGTGAGGAAGCAGGAGGGACTAGCTCCATCCTCCATTGTGTTGAACATTATTGGAGGTCAGGATCAGTGGCTATAAATGGATAATGTCTTATAAGCAAAAGTGGACAGCAGTTTAGGCAGGTAGACTGGGATGTATCTGTAGCTTGGACTTTTGTCTCTCTGTAACCTGCGTATTTGGATGGTGGGAGAGAGAGACCTGAGAGACCTCACTAGATGACACCAAACCAAAAAATTTCTAGAGGGTATTTCTTTATTTCAACACGACATTCCTCAGAAGGATGTGATCGGCTCTGGAGTAAGGTGAGGGAGAGAAGGACAGACGCACCTGAAAAATGACAGAGCACAAACCTCCCTGGGATTGTTGAACTGCTGGGCTGCTGAAGGCTTTTGGATTTTTTTTTTCTCTCTCCCTATTGCAGCTGTGTTCTATGTCATAAGTAATTAATAATAATTTAGACAGCAAGAGTGATACTGATTCTAGTGCCTGGTGTATTCAAACGAGGTGAAGGACAATGTCAACTTTTTCCACTTCCTGATTCATTAAAGAGATCTCATTGTGGGTTTCCTACATTTCTAAGTACTTACTGGTTTCTCTGTTCTTTTTGCTTGATAGCAAATGTAACTGTTTTTTTCCTTCATATACAATCTGGAAGTCTTACATGCCAAACAGATACTTACGTTCACAAAGTATCTGAAGAACGTGATGGTAACTATTATTACTGGAAATCAGTACATAATATACATAAACATGCAAACTTTCTTGTACAGTGCCTGAATTTATAGATTTAAAAAGGATTTTTACTTCATTTTTATCTGCTTACCATAACTTCAGAGACAAACATCAGAAATATAAAGTGGTTGTATCAAATTGATTTGGATGGTCATACTGAACAGAAGGATATTTTCTCAACAAATGACTTCTAGTCTAGTAGAAAGTAGTACATAAAAAAAATAAACACAAAGAACATGGTCCAAAACCAAAATTAAGGCAGGTATATATAAATATTTTATATTTGGGGTTTGTGTGTTTATATGGGTTTGAGTGTTTTGAAAGGTGGTATGTTCTTTGGACTAACACAGTGGTGTTCATTAAAATGCTTATGGGGTGGGAATCTGAGCAGTTCTCTAAAATGCTGCTGCAAAGGACATCTTTATCTATACTGTAAGTGTGGCTCATATGGGACAATGGTAATGATCTACCCTTTTGTGATGTTTATGTACATTTTATTAATATTTTATTTTCAGTTAATGGATGTTCTGCAAAATTTTCCTTATGTGTTAATAAGGATTTGCTAAATTTTTAATTCCAGTGGCTGCAAACTGATAAATTGTTTCTAATAAAACTCTTAAAAAATATCCTTTTTTATCTTTCACAGGCTTCAAATATATTTTTACACACATTAAGGGAAAAAGACTTTGCAAAATTCTTGGGTTTTTACCATAGAACATTTTCAAGTTGTTCTTCATCTTTTATAGCTATCCTTTTAGAGGCAAAGTATCACCCTTCCTATAAGAATTGTTCCATTGGGTTAGATCAGTGGCCCATATAGCACAGAGATGCTATTTAAGGTGGACACTTGAGCCTGGCTGCTACTGGTGTGTGCATAAACATCGTCACTCTCACAGGCAAGGTCTTCCTTTGACTACTGGAGAAATTTCAGCTTTCAGACTTCCCACTTTGTATTCTGGTCTGCTTCTCACTTCTGTACCAGATGCTCCACTGGTGGCTGCACACCCCCATATATTTGCAGAATTTATATTGTAAACACTGGAGGTTGAAAGAAAAAGAGGAAAGATCACACTGTCTGAATTTAGTCATCCAATTTAGAAAGCTTAGAAATGTTTTCTGGAAGCCTCTTCACAATACCATAGGGAATACTTACCGGGAAATTCACATGTGGGAAGTGGCCCATAGTAGATGTCTTTGTAGTCTAAAATACGTATTAAATATTTTGCTGACCTGGGAGAATTCACTTTTGGAGTGGAAACTTTTATGTCCTTTGCAAGAAGAAAGCTATGAGAAAATGTCTACAGTGTGCTGTGAAGGGTTGACAAAGAGGTTAAAATAGGGGATTGCTTGCTAATTCATCCAAGTAATTTGTTACAATATTGCAGTGAGACATGAGGAGGGTATTGTTCAGGATAGTGTTGGCTTTAATTTTTCTCATGCCTTGATCTAACCTAGAAAAAAATTTATGAGGCATTAGAAAAAAGAAGACCATCCAACGCACTGCCAAAAGATACTACTGTCCTTCTGGATGAAATGTATTTCAAAATAATTCTGCTTCAATGTATTGATGTTTATATATTTAATACCACTTGGAAAATCTATGTTTTGTCTATGCCAGGAGAACTAAACATTTTCTATTTATACTGAATTTGAATTGGTAATGATTGCTTACATATGGTATCACACCAGAAAGTCTATGACAGCAATGGTATTAACCTAAGCTTAGCAATGCTGGTAGAAATCAATGGCTGATGCAAAAGTCTATCTACTTGCTGTGATTTTTTATAAGTTGGTAAGATTTCTGGTGCCTGAAGGGTGTAGGTTATGTGTTTAGAAGGGTAGCAGAGACCCAGGTTCTAGCGTGTTGTTTTTCTAGCGGAGACAGCATCATCACTTTTCCTATTTTTACTTTAACGTGCTTCATTTAAAACCATACTACTAATTCAGGAAAGAGAAGGGTCCAATGACATGCAGGGTAATCTTTTTCTCCAGGAATTTTTGTTCTATGCTAACAACAGCTTCTCAAGAATAACTCAACCTTGAGTAATAACTAATCAGAGCTTGGAGAAAAATCCACTGACTGTGTTGTTCCTCTCTTCTAAAAAATTTGTCTCAGCTCAAAAATGCAGTACAGCAAGTCTACTGAAAAATCAAAACTTGACAGCATGCTAGGAATAAGAGTCAAAAAATGTATTTTTAATACTTTCAGCTGATAGTTCCTTTAACAACCACAATTGAAAATCTCCCATCCAAATAAAGACATTTAATTATACACAGTGAATGCCAGCTGATGAAATAATCTGTTTGAAGTGTGTTGGACAAAGGTACCTCATACATGTGTTCATATGCACGAACCTGTGCACACACAGTTAATAAATTTTCTTTCCTGGAACAAGGCTTTCTCAGCACACTGAGTTCCTTGTGTCAAAGTGAATTTTCAAGTACTACTGGTTTAGATAGCACTGGCCTTATCAAATAATGTTGTTTGATCCTGTACATTCTGAAATCTTTAACATTTACCACCAAAGTCAGTTTTCTTCCTTCCCCTGTGCAGCCTTCATCCCTTCCCATCCTCGTAATGAACTTCTTAGGACACATTCCAGCACCTCAGTACCAAGAGGAAAAAACCCAAACCAAATCAAACCAAACCTGTGCCTGAAGATGACCAACAAAGCCGGTGAATTATCTAGAAAATGAGTCTTATGAGGAACAGCTGGGGAAACTAGGCTTGTTTAGTCTGGAGGAAAGGACATTTAGGGGAGATCTTGTCATTCTCTACAACTACCTGAGAGGGGGTTGCAGCAAGGTGGGTGTTGGTCTGGTCTCTCAAGTAGCAAGTAATAAGGCAAAAGGAAATGGCTTCAAATTGTGCTGGAGGAGGATTAGAATAATAAGAAATATTTCTTTACTGAAAAGGTTATCAAGCATTGGAACAGGTTGCCTAGGGAAGTGGTTGAGTCACCGTCCATGGAGGTATTTAGATGTGTAGAAATGGTGCCTGGGACATGGTTCAGTGGTGGAATTGACAGTGTTAGGTTGGACTTGATGATCTTAAAGGTCTTTTCTGACCTAAATGATTCTTTGATTTTTTTTTTTTTAAATCAGTCAGTTAAATTTCCTGTATTGCTTGACAAATTGTCTCTTGACAAATCTGAGCTATAGCAGATTCAATTTCTCACCTATTTTCAGATTCAAATGCCCTTTAAAAGGGCCAGCATCAAAGAAAGGTAAGTGTAAGTGTGTGTGTGTGTGTTTCTGTGTCTGAGTCTGTGTCCGTGTCTCTCTGTGATGCTGATGAGTAAAATGGAGGTGAGTAACCTTGCACCTTGATGATGGAGACAGAAAATGACAGAAAGATGACATTTTTTTCGGACTTCCCAGGGAAGCTTTTGAAAACTGGGACCTGATGAAAGGTGTTGAGGGACAGCACTAGAGTGAAACCTTAGTGTGGAAGTCTCCAAAGCCACTAAAGTTTGTTTGGGGAGTGGGAAGAGAAGGGGATATCCAATCCTGAGTGATTGTCAAAAATAGGAAAATGCAAAGGTTACATCAAGTTACTATTTCCCTCTGTGTGTCTCTTCTCTTACAAGCAAGACAGGAGAAACATTAATTTCACTCCTGTAGCAACCTGTAATTATATACCCTTACTTCTCCTCAGGCTCTTGGGCTTGAGACAGTTGAATTGAGTGGACTCCTGAATAGCTGGCAAGTTTGCAGCAGAGATTGTTTGGACTTGTGTTAATGGAACCATTATTGAATGTAACTTCTATGGAAAAAACAGGGCATTTTTGTAGAATATTTTCATCAGGTCCTGTTACATTGCATTTTTCCCCAGGAACTGCAGTGGGTGTTTTCTAATACTGTTGTTGATGAGCACATCCACTACATGTAATTTAATGTTGCAACACATGCTTTTGCAGGATGAGTGTTCCTTATATTTAGGGAAGAATTCTAGCTGCTGTTGCTCATGATCCCTACCATGGTTAAGCATGCCACTCTACAGGTCATAACTGGGAAAAAAGCTAATGTTTTCTGTGTCTTTCTTCTCTGCACAAGATAAAAAAGATTTTATTTTCTTTGTCCCTTATATCTCTTTGCATAGCATATTTCAATATTCTAGGAATGAATGTGTTTGAATTCAACCGGAAACTCTCACATAGCCTAACAAGTTGATTCTGATATCACTTTAACACCTGTGAACATAAAGGTATAAAATTCAAGCTTGGTTCATAGAATCCTGATTTGTATCTTAATACATTCTCTGATGCATTAAGGTTTAGAATGTACTTGCCAAATGAATGTTGGAATTTATTTTAGTGAATTCTTTATTTCATTACATATATATCATGTATGAGTATGTATTTATATAAAACTTCTATATGTAGTTAAAATTTTGTTCCAAAAAGTTTCTTTGATCTGTAGACTGCATTCTGCATTTCAGAAATGAACCCTACAGGAAGAAAAATAGTATTTAAGATTCAGGCAGAAGCTTCTAGGTGAAAAAAAAAAATTCTTACTGAAATATATGGGTGAACAGGATCCTCTTGAGTGTGTGGCAGAAGCAGTTTGAGTTTGTAGTACTTTAATACTCATGTTTGGAGCCAACTTTTGTTGTCTAGTCTATTCTGTGTGATGTGCTTCTTTGTTGTAGTTCTGGAATTGCTTTGCCAAAAGGACTGGAGATTTCAAAGGATCTTCCCCTTCAGGCAAACAACGCAAATTCTAAAAAATAAATCAACATAAGGATTTGGAGCAATATAATAGCTGAATTGTCAGCTAGTACAAAAGCAGAACACTACTTTTGTATGACTCCACAATGCCATTTATTAAGAAGAGAATGGGGTAAATATGACCAGGTTGCGATGATGATTTAATTTGTCCTGGAAATTGTGTGGTTCACTCAGGACACTGGTCATCCACCATGTGAAGGTTAGCCTACTCTGCTAAGCTCTGAAAGGATACAATTCGCCTTAAATCTGAGGAGAACTACCCTGATCTTCCTCCACTCTGACACACAGGCTATGAGGGGACAGTGGACAATCTAGTTTCACTCTATTTAATCACTTCATTCTGCAGGGAAAGTCAGGCAAGTTTCTGTAGCTGTCAGAGTTGACACCCACCATCTTGCTGCCTAATCCTTTCTCATTCAATGGCACATGCCTTCCAGTAGCTGTTCCAAGGCAATTTCTATCTTTCATTAGCCACTGCTCTTAACCAGGAGATTTGAAACAAATCTATTCAATAATATATATAAATTTTCAAGCAAGCAAAGGCTGTGAGAATGGCTGAAACTACCAAAGGGAATGGTCAGCTTCACTCTGATGTAGGCATTAGTATTTTTGTTCCTTCAGACTGGACAGTTTTTCTTGATCTCTTTTGATCCCTTTACTTGTGTGCTAGGCTGAATTATGCCCTCTGTTTTCAATGTTATCCGAGCTAAATTCCTTACTCACTACCTGAACTTGCTTAGTTTTGATAGAAACCTCAATCACTCTGCTTTAAGCTCCAATTCCCCTTTCCAAATAATGATAAACAGATGTGATAGGAAGCATTCACCTTTAAAAGTATTATTGTTATTTCAAGAGAGTGGGAAAGAGGAAAATATTTTCACTTGCCTTCTTCTTTTCCTACAGTCATGACTGTTTATACCAGCTTTGTAACCCACTAGTGGTGGTGTTGCAGTGTTTCTTCATAAACCAAAACAGAGAGTAACTGAAAACAGGACATGGTTAGACTGAAGGTAACAAATTTCTTGATGCAGTAGCAGATGGTTAATCAGGCGATATTACTGCAAGAGTGAATTATGTGTCACTGGTATTAGCATCTGTAGGTTTGTATGCAAGCTTTGGATAAGAAATGCCATGCTGTGTGCTTTCATGTTTATCTTCTGACTGTAAGCGCAAGATAGGCATTTGCAGGTACAAGTTCTGCTTTGAACCTGTGATTCAATATTGGGTAAAAAGATTGAAGAGTAACTTTTCTTTTTCTTTCTTTTTTTTTTTTTTTTTCCCCCCCCCCCCCCCATTTGGACTGTGTGACTGGTACTTATATTGGGGTAAGAGAGCAGGAAGATCATTGATAACATGTCTGCTACAGAAGCCCATTATTAAAAAACAGCTGAGCTTGTGCTCAATGTACTCATCCTGGCTCTGAAAGTAGAGTACTCATATAGCTGTGAGTCTGCACTTGAGCAGAAGCATGATCTTACTAGCACATGAGAGTAGCTTTACAGTAGAAGGTTCATCCAGACCAGTAACCTCATTTTTATCCTGGGTGCTGCTACTCAGCAGCAGATATTTAAGAATATGAAAAAGTATAGGAAAGGACTGATTCTTGCTGGTATCTTGCTAGTACTTGCTAGAAGTAGCTACACTACTTCTGTTTAACACAGTTTCCATGTGTAGCGCTATACTATCCTATGTTGCATGAAGATGGTTATTATAACTTATTTCTGCTTACTACTTATTTGTAATTTCTTTGTCTCTCAAGTTTTGCTTGGATTGTGTTTAGCATAACAGAGAAATGTTTGCTATCAGGATCTGATGAAAATAAATTGTCTTTTGGAAGAACTCTATATTCTATTCCTTCAGCTAGGTGTGCTGTTGCACCTTTCTCCTCTTTGCCAGTCCAGCTGGGATCCAGGAATATACATAGGGTTCTTTTCAGCTGAGAAGAGGTAAATTAATTTTCTGCTCCTGGAATCCAAATTATTGGTGCAGAAAAGTAATTTAAATACTGTCTCCACCTCCATTGTGGAGGAGGAGTGGTTAGTGCAAACACCAGTTTTATTTTCTTTAAAAATCCTGTTCCTTACGATACATTTGAGTGAAGCAGAAGATAGGAGCTTTCCAGAATAAGATAAATCAAACCTTGGGCTAGATAAAACTTGTGCAAATTGAATCATAGAATTGTTTGGGTTGGAAGGGACTTTGAAAGTTCTGCCCCCTCTGCCATGGACCATCTTGCTTAAAGCCCCATCCAACCTGACCTTGAACACTTCCAATGATGGGACATCCATAGCTTCCTGTGCAACCTGTTCTAGTGTTTCATCACCCTTATTGCAAAGAATTTCTTTCTTAAATTAACTCTAAATCTACTATCTTTTAGTTTAAAACTGTTGCCCCTTTTCTTGTCACTACAGACCCTGGTAAAAAGTCTTTATCTTCCTCATAAGTCCTTGTATATATTGAAAGGCTGTGATAAGGTCTCCTCAGAGCCTTCTCTCTCCAAGCTGAACCTTTGTAGAGCCCTGTTAGGTGTTTCTACTTGCCTCCCTGTCTCCCATATGTTTTGACAGATCTTCGAGGAGGACCTGTTCCATGATCTTAATGGGCACAAAGGTGAGGCTGACTGGTTGGTATTTCCCAATGTCTTCCTTTTACTCTTTTTAAAAATGGGTATGATGTTCCCATTTTCTCCAGTCACTGGGGGCTTAGCCTGACTGCCATGACTTATCAAATGTGAGGGAGAGTGGTTTGGCAACTTTATCAGCCAGTTCCCTCAGGACCCTGGCACTCAGGATACCATAGGATCATAGAATAGCTAGGGTTGGAAAGGACCTTAAGATCATCTACTTCCAACCCCCCTGCCATGAGCAGGGACACCTCGCACTAGACTATGTCGCCCAAGGCTCTGTCCAGCCTGGCCTTGAACACCTCCAGGGTTGGAGCTTTCACAACTTCCTTGGGCAACATGTTCCAGTGCCTCACCACCCTCACTGTGAAGAACTTCTTCCTTATATCTAACCTAAAGTTCCCCTGTTTAAGTTTAAACCCATTACCCCTTGTCCTACCACTAGAGTCCCTAATGAAGAGTCCCTCCCCAGCACCTTGTAGGCCCCCTTCAAATATTGGAATGCTGCTATGAGGTCTCCACGCAGCCTTCTCTTTTCCAGGCTCAACAGCCCCAACTTTCTCAGCCTGTCTTCATACAGGAGGTGCTCCAGTTCTCTTATCATCCTCGTGGCCCTCCTCTGGACTTGCTCCAACAGCTCCATGTCCTTTTGAGATTGAGGACACCAGAACTGGACACATTATGTTCATGTTTCTCAGTTGGTCCCAAACCTGATCTTTTCCTGTGATCAGAAAGGATGGGATCAACCTCTCATCCTTAAAGCCAGAGTGAAAAGGAAAATCAATTTTATTGGGATAAGCAATATTTCATTCTGGCACTGTTCCAGGGATCAAAGGATTCTGGGTGGAGAAGGAAAGTAAGCTACACACACACCCCAAACTGCTAGAAAGTTTATTACAAGAGCTAAAATAGATGTAAAATCCAGAGATACACCAAGCTAGAAAGAGACATAACTAAAGGCTACCAAAGAATAGATTAGGCACAGATTCTTACTGACCCACACACTTGTCCACTGACGCCAGCTCCGAGGTGCATTGTGTAGAAACGGCGTGGCAAGCACATACTTCTGCGGGTGTCCCCGCGGAGGCAAGGTCGACCATAAAAGGTAGTTGGATCCACCTCCTTCTTGATCTCTCTCGAACCCCAGGCCTTTTATATGCCAAAAAGTGACAACTCATCCCAATGCAGGGGGCCAGCCCGCATCAGGAGGTGTGGCCTTGTTGGCTTCTTTTTTCCCATGCACGTTCTTCCTGATGCAGGGGGCCAGTCTATGTCAGGAGGAGTGGCCTTGTTGGCTCTTTGCTGTGCACACTCACTCTAGATAATCAGGGTTGTCCACCATGGACCAATTCCACTGTTATACCCGTCTAATACAAATACATACATGCTTTTTTATCTTGATCAAGATGGACATACATGCTTTTTTATCTTGATCAAGATGGTCCACCATGGACCAATTTTTACAATATTAGACCCATCTAACACAGCCATTCACTGCAAATGCTCATAACATGCAAATGCAGAACATCCCTTCCATATCATATTCCTGAGAGACACATTTTCTGTGCCTCTTACAAAACTATATAGTAAAAACTACAGTGCATGATGATATGAAGACACAATTGTGGTGGCATTGATACAAACCTGAAGAGGCAAGGTTGTGGGTTGAGATAAGAAAGGTGAAATAATTTTCAATGGGACACAGAGGGTTACTCTAAACAGCACTTCCTGAGAAGTGTTTGCTTAATATTTGGTCTTGAAGGAGAGAGATGGTCTATGATGTTATATAATTAATGATACATCACTGCTGTTCTATGATACTGTATTAACTAACTGAGTAAATTGTAATGATCACTGTATGTAGATATCTTTTATCTTTTTCATTTTTTTGTTTGGAACATCATTTTGGAAAGGGTTAGGGATTTATAATAGATAGGATAGTGGCGTTAACTGCATTTTGGACTGATATTGCAAGGATGAAGGGCCCTGTGCAGCCAGAGAATCCATGTGCGATTGTTTGTGTGCAGTGTGGATCCCCTGAGCAAGGCTTACTGGATGTGCACAAGACAAATATTATGTCTCAGGATACATCTGACATCAAAATTACTGTGCTAATTGTACACTCTTGAAATTGCACACCAAAGGCTTGAACCCCAGAAGACAATGACTTGTAATAGTAATGCCAAACTGTAGCATTTTAGGAATCAATGAGGGAATTTGCTCAAACTGGTACTTACAGATACCTAGAACTGAAAAAACAGGCACGGTTTTGAGAAAATACCAAAGGCTCTCTGCGTGTTCTTTTATATACAGAATCCACACAGCCTGCAATGGGCTTTGAATAAAGCCATTTGCACCCATAATGTTGTATTTGTTTCTCAAGGCTGCCAGCTTCTCATTAAAGAAGATATCAGGGGGCTGGAGATGACAAGTAAATGCTCTGCTGGACACATCTCGAAGACAGGGAACCAATGAGATGTACAGATGTGGTTTACAGTTTGATTTAAGGTCCCTTTCATGTCTGCTAAGGGGACCACTTATTTCAAAGCTACTGTGGTTCCACACATCCAAAACTGGGCTAGAAAACACCATCAAGTTAGACACCTCTGAGTTTGGTTGTTTTTTTCTTTTTTTTTTTTTTTTTTTTTTTTAAAACCAACTCAAAACAAAACAAAAAACCCAGATAACTACTAAAAAATCCTGTATTAAGAACAGCATAATACAGAGTTTTCTCCATTTTTGGACCCCTGGATATCAGCTTTTGTGAAGCATTGCATAATGCCTTTTCTGCCCAAATATAGTGGATTATGACATTTGTAGAGTTCTCTGTTTCCAAGAAAGTGACTAATTTGGACTAGATACCACTTTTTGGTGTGTTTACAAGTTGATAGAGCCAGGCCCAGCTCACTGCTACTTCCCTACCTCTGTTCTTGTTTAACTCTCAGCTTACATTCTAGTGGCTAGTGGATGATGAAGTAAAATCATTACCATATAGAATCCATCAGCACCAATACTCCCTATATTCTCCATGTATATATGTAACCACCCACAGACAAGCTTTTTTTTTGTGGATGCAGCCTCATCTTCATTTGTCATTGCAGAAGGGCATGAGGTTTCATTGCTACATGGCATCAAAACCTTTGAAAACAGTCATCCAAACAAGTGAGCTCCGATCTATTTTGGCTGTACCCACAATGAATTTTGGATTTGGTTGGAGTCTTTTATTCTCTGTGACGACAATAGAAATAATGTGTGATATGGTTTGTGTTGCTGGGCACTGCTGCTAGTCCACCTAAAAGGTGACAAACCTACCTTAGAATGAAAAAGTTTTTTCATTCAGGAAGGAGAAGGATGTCTGTGATGGGTAACACATATTTGTGCACTGACTAAGCTGTGTCTCATTATAAGGGATGACTCATCTTAAAAAGAAGTGATTCACACTGCTTTAGATGCAACTTCTACTCAAGTTCCCATGCATTTTCAAAAAACTGATACCCTCCACATCTTGTAGATATGTGAAAGTACGGATGCATGCTGTTATCATAACCCCTTCAGGAGCCAGAGCAACAGGTGAATATTCATCTTGTTTGAAGGCTCTCAATCTTGGTTCTCCTATCGCAAAAGGCATCTGATACTTCCAGGAAAGGTTGTCATATAGAAAATATTCTCAGTAAATCTTCCATTCTTCTTGATAGCAGCAAGGTCCCAATTTAAATGCTGTTCTTGTTTTGGGCCTTGCCCTTCAAAAAAGGCAATGATGGAATAAAGCATGACAGGAGTCCTTCAAAAACATCCTAGGAGCCTGAAAAAACTAAGGTGATAATGGTTAAATTCTATAGAAAAAGGAGTACTGATAGTGGTTTTCAAAATCAGTGAAAGAGCAAAAGATTAGACTATTCTTTGTTTATTAGGGATGGGACAAAGATTTGCAGGCTGTAATTACAGTAATGTAAATTTCACTTGAATATTAGTAAAATACTTAGATTCCAGGAACAAACAATAGATTACTGGATGTAGCAGGGGAGAGACATTAATGGTTTTTAAGTTGATAGTAGACATGCATCTGTCGTGAGGGGTGGCTCTAGAGATACCAGGGAATTCTTCATGTTCAGATTTATTTTTGTGGACTCCTTTGTCCAATTTTTGATGCAGTCAATAAGATAATAAATCTTCTCACCTCTGAGGTCTCCTCTCAAGGCCCTGGCGTTTTGGTATTCTTTGGTTTCCCCAGTCCTCCATGACAGCTGGTCTTCTGTAATCATGTAATCATCAGACAAGACAGATGTGAGGCAAATACTGTTCAGCACTTTCCAGTGCTGATCCCAAAGCAGTTCATCCTCAGACTGCAGAAAGGGAAAGCAAAGAATATGGAGATGGAGCGAATTGCCCAGCATGATCCACAAATCTATAAACGGAAGCAAGAACTGATTTTAGTCTGCTAAGATGTAGCCTTGCCTGTTAGACTTTCATGTAGTGTAGTCTGAGAATACGGTTACAGTACAATAGTGGAAGACAAGTTGACCGCACAGATACAGCTATCAATATCTATTCCCAGGAGAATCTTACCAATGTGTATAAAAACCTGATGGGGGAGGGTGGGGGGAATGAGGGAGGGAAGGCTAAAGATGATGAAACCAGACTCTTAGAGGTATCTAATGACAGGACAGGAGACAAAGGGGACAAACTTAAATATAGAAATTTCTGTGTAAGCAGAATAAAAAATACCCTAAGGTTGACCAAACATGAGAACAGGGTGCATAGAGAGATTGTAGAGTCTCCATCTTTGGAGATATTCAAAACCTAATTGTATGTAGTCCTGGGAAACCTGCTTTAGCTGACCCTGCTTTGTGCAGTGGGGGTTGACCAGAGGTCCCTTCCTGACTCGCCCTTTGATTCTGCAAAGTTTTCGCACTATTTTTTTGCAAATGCAGTTGTTAGGGGCATCTTAATTCTCTCTGATTTTCCTATATATATTTGTTGTGATCATCTAGGTATGGTAGATGTCTATACATATTCTGGTGAATTTTCCAACCCTTTGTACCCAGAAGTTCCTTTTGATTGTCTGTTGTAGAGACTTATCCCGAGGCCATGGAATACATGACATGAAATGCGTGCTTTTAATTGCCTGTTTCATCAAAAGGCAATTGCTAAGGAGGAACAAATATCTTGTATTTGGTAAGAAAGTTGTACATGTTAGTCATGCCCTGAGCTCACTCTCTCTTTGTTAGTAAGACTGTCTGAAAGTGATCAATGGCATATGCATCTGAGCACAAGGAGGAAGCACTTTGTGAAAAATGATGTTTCTCTCTTCCATGAATCAGTGTGCACTGTCCTGGTGCTCAGTGGGACCACAGTCTCAAAGGCATTTCCAGGTTGGCTCTTGGTGATAGTTTCTCTCCAGCTGACAGCCTTTAGCACAGAGAATAGGATAAGTACATGATAGAGCTGAAACTTTTGTCATCTTCAAATCCAAGGCAGTTGAAACAATCAAGGTCAGTTCAGCCAGGTGACTGGAATGGCATGTCTGTTCATCAGAGATTGTTTCCAGCAGGCTGTCAGCTTCAGGTGGTGCTACAGAAACTGCGCAAGCGGGGTTTGCTTGTTGTCAGTGATTAAGTTGAGAGGCCACCACATTGGCTGGAAGCCAGCACACTTGTGAGGTACTAAGTGTATGAGCAAGGGGGGCACAAGTTAATCCCAGGATGGAACTGCAGCATATGGAGTTGTTGAGTCCTTGAAAAACCACATTTTCCAGTCTTCTGCTTTGGAATTTAAGGAATTGACTGGACTCAGCATTATTTTGCAAGTGCTGTGGAAGGTGCCTTTTATCTGACATTGCTTTTACCGTGGGAGGGGAAGTAAACTGAGGTCATAGAGCCATTTGACCTCCATGACCGTGCCTACTACTGAGGAAGACTCCCCAGCCTGATAAACAGGGGCACACATCCAAATTATTTTTCTAGGTCTAGGAAGTATTTAACATCTCTTTCCTGACTTGCATTCCTATGGGTCTTCCTGTTTGAAATGCCTTGTACTTGTGGTTTCATTATAAATTGTATGTAAGCCTTTTAACACTTGGAAACTGAAATTGTTATCTCACAGTTTCCCCATTAGAGAACTTAATCTATAGCATCAGGTTGACAGTGAGTGAAATTAAGTTGTTGGATGTGTTAAATTCAGATCAAAAGCCCATTGTGATCAATGGAAAGATTTGTATTGATTTTGGTACACCCTTTAAACTGTAGCACACTAATCCAAACAACAGACTCATTCAAGCATTTATCTAGTGGAAGTAAAAGAAAACGAACCATATAGTTTTATTATAAATCACACCTATGTGTTACTGATCTAAAAGTACTGATCTACTTTTGATCAAGATTTTGTATGTAAGCAATAAAATGTGCAAGAGACGTATGTAAGAGAGCCTGTGGAAAGAAGTTGCTGAACTGAAAACTGCTAATGAAAAATGATGTCCTTGAAAATGTTATGAAGGCTGCATGTATACTGCATGGTAAACAACCTCCTCTAAATTATTTTGGAGGGTCTAGCTGGATAAAAAGGGAAAGTAAATTATTCTTAATTCTTTCCAAAACCCACATCTTACTACATATAAGGCAAAAGTGGGATAAGATGGAAGGTTACCAGCCTATGCTACAACCTACTAAATACTTCAGTGTATGCTGTATGTGAATCCTGCACATAAATTTAGAAGAACGGAAGAAAAAGATGGGGAGCTAAAGTTAAATATATCCAAAAGGTCTCAAAGAAATGTGGATTCACTGTGAAATCTTAAGAGCTATAAAATTCAGTTGTGATACACAGGAGCTTGGGCAGGGATTTCTATGAATTGCGCAGATTTGATTTCCACTGAAATAAGTAGTAGCTGGATTTTTATGGCTAAGCATTATATTTGGCACCCAATAAAGCCTCACTAATAGAAATATAGTTTGTGGGAGTTCAAATCTATTCACAAATCCAAGTAAAACCGGTGGAAAAAATAAGCAAAAAGAATTTTATGGAATATCTAAAACTTTTCAGTCTTTACAAAATAATTTTTTTATTTCAAAAATATTTGAATTTGACATTCTTGAAATCAAAATTTCAGACCTTCATTTTTAAAACATTATTATTTATTAAAAATTATCTTTGTATAAAACAAAATATCCAAATAATTAAGTAACACGTAGCTTAAAAAAAAAATCAGCCTGGATGAGGAGAGGCAGACTAAGTATGCTGTCCAAAAGAGACATTTTTCCAGTTTTGCTAAAGAATGCCATATATTTTGGTTTGTTTGTTTCCGTAGGAACTACCCTAAATTAAATGCACTTTTGGGTTAACCACTGACTGATCTTAAATATTCTTAGAACTTCTCTGAAGAAGATCTCCTAAGACTGTGAATAGTTTCCCTT
>NW_009937677.1:125816-147247 GCF_000696875.1 Nestor notabilis
TCCCTACTATATCAGATATTATCCAGTACAAAAGTCTTGCAAAGAAAATACTCTGGGCCTAATGCAAAGTCCTTTGAAGTCAGTGGGAGTCTTTTCATTGACTTCAAAGGGCTTTAGAACAGGCCCTATTACAACAGTTTAAATAATGCATGAGTACAGTGAATTAGGGTTTGCCACATGGATGTTTTGAAATCTGACATATAGTGTGGTTCTGCATAAGATTGGGCATAATAACAGAGGTCTGGAAGAACAAACCTTGGATCCAATTAGTTTAAATAATTATAGTTCAAATATAATTATTAGTTCAAATAAATTATTGAAATTGTTAACTTTAGAGTTAATAATTTTGATTCAGCTGTTAACTTTGATGGTAGGAGTTTACTAGACAAAGAAAAGATTTCATTTTTGAGTGCCTATATTTTCCATACTGCTGCCAGTATTCTTAGAGAGAAAAAAAAAAAAAAAGGATTTAGAAAAAAACCTGGGCAGTTTAGGCTAGATTTTTACATGCTTTTCTTCTTCATTCAACTTGTAATTAATTTTAGACCTGACCTCGGATTAATCAAGTCTCATGGAACATTCATGGAAGGAGCTGATCCTCTATATGAACATGAAGTGTCATACCATAGAAATGAGCATTTTTGTCTTATGTTTTTACACTGATCTCTTTGATAAATTCTTTCAAATCCATGTGTTAAGTTTTCAATCATCACTTTATATTTCTCTTCTGTACTTCTCATATTCTTAATATTAACTAAGTTTATTTCTAGCTTTTTATTCACTATTACATTTCAGAAAGTGCTGTGCTATTTTTCCTTTGTATCAAGTCAACACAAATTTCATCAACTCATAAAAAAGCTGTGATTAAATAATAACTGAGAGTCTCATGAAGTATTCATTAGTTCTTTCTATGTTGGAGCTACTCTATGGTACTCCCACAGATGATAATTGAGAGGTACAGAATGGAGGTAACCTGCACACTACTTAGTATCAAATTTACTAAACAGAGGGAGCAAACCCACAGTTTCTTCACATCTAAACTGCACCCTGATTCAAAAAAGTATTTGAACTGATGTTTAATCTTGAATGTATGCTTTGATTCTATTGAATTGGTGTGTAGCAAAGACTTAATTTCTCTGATGAATACAGTGTGTGTGTATATATATATGCTTTAACACATGCGTGTGTGTTAAGTTCATTTATCAAATCAGTTTTCCACAGTGAGCTATTTCCTGGATAAGCCTTTCTCAACTTTCCCTTTTGGAAGTTCTTTTTTACGTTGCTTTTTTTTTGTTGTTGTTTGTTTTCTTTTCTTTTTCAGCCTTCTCACTTTTACTATCAGAATAGAAATGGTAAGAGATTAATAGTGTCTAGTTGATTTGAACATTTCAATAGTTTGATAAAGAAAGCCTGACCTTTATTCTAAGTTATGCAGGGAGATTCTCTCAGCGTATACTGTAATAAAACTTTCATCCCCTCATGGCTCTTTTTATTATCTTTTATGCTCTTTTGGGAGCCAAGTCCTTGTGCTTCATGAACTGCTCTGTGCTCTAGATGCCTCACTGGGTATCACAGTTTGACTGTCTGCTGAGAATGCTGTTGATCACTGTCCCTCAGTGTATCCCATCTTGGCTGGATGGACATTTATTTCCCCTGAGTCTACCCATTTCCCAGGCAAGTGGACTTCTGTGCATTTCTGTGGCCAATGGCTTGAGACAGCTGGTGAGAATCACCATCTAACACTTGCCAGTGGCATTTCATGAGCCAATGCTGACTTGCTAGAGAGAAGACACAAATAAATACATATTTTATTTCCCAGTTAGAGATCTTGATGCTGCTTTGTCAAATGAGTAACTGAATCCACATTTATCAATGGGTAATTTAATTTCACTGTGCAAATTACCACCTGAAATGCCAGAGCTGTTATGTTGTTTGAAAGGTGAAAGCACCTGGATGGATATACCCCTAGTTTAGAGTCCCTGAAGATACATGTGAATTTGGCTTGGATTTGATTTGCATGTTTGCAATTCAAGATACTTCATATACCTTTATTTTTGCTCTGAGAAAGACCAGGATTATTTGTGAAATGGTTGTGATTATCTAATTTGTATACTTCTATTTTAGAAAATAATCTCATGGGTCTTATTAGTCCCCTGGAGGGGGGAAGAAAGACCTCCACCCTCCTCCAAACAAAACCAGAAAACCCCAAACTCTGAGAAATAAAAGGCTTTTGGTGTAGACCATTTTTTTTCCTAGTTTTTTTCCAATACTACTTCCCTTTTTTGTTTTTGCATGTGCATTCATCTTTTACATGAAATAATAGAAAACATCTTCCCACACTGATTTCCCATTGTAAATAACTGATAATTTCAGTAAAATCTGATTGATTGTAAATGCAAGAATAATACTTGACTCATGTAAATTCCTCTTCTGTTTTTCTGTTCACCTTCTCATTCACTTGTGTTCGAGACTTTCCTTTCCCACCCCCACCCCCCACCCCAGTCTTTTCTCATATCTTTTTCAGTAAGCAGCTGTCTGTCCTTCCTTCTCTACTCCCACCCACCCCTCTCCTTTTTTAACTTCCCCAATTTCATTACTCTCCCTTCCACCTCATCTCCTCTAACTCCACAGTTTCATTTCAGTAATGGCCAATATGCTGCTTTCACTCTCTGCCCATGCACCACAATGTAATCAATTCATCAGGTTTCTTGATTGAAGGCTCTTCCATCTATCTCTAAAAAAACCTTTGGCTTGAAAGCAGTTCTATGCTGTATCAGCTTTAGTTGTCAGATCCTGGCACTTTGACAACTGGTGGCACATCTGTCTTATTCAGAATTTCTGTCCAAAGGAAGTAATCTCTATTGAAAATTCTGTGTGTAGGTATCGGGGGAAAAAGTCCCTCTAATAGTTTGTGCAAAAACTTAAGTGTAAATTTATCCACATCAAATGTTCAGAAAAAACAGATTAGAGTATTTAAAAATGTAAGAATATGTAAATTTTGGGGACATTTTACAAAAACTGTCATATTTCCTGTCAGGTTTCTACATAGTAGTGCCCAGGGACTCTATTTTCTTTCTATTCAGATTTTCAGAGTGCAGTGGATTTTTTGGCAGCAGGGTGGTTTTTTTTTTTGTTTTTTTTTTTTGTTTTTTAATTCTGTCACCAGAATACAAAATAAACTTTACTGATAAAGCAAAAGATATCCAGCTAATCACATGAATCCAGGAGTTGAGATAAGAAGACAAGGATGAACATCTTGATAAAATGAGAAGCTATCATGGCTGTTAATTTTCCCCTAGAATCAGTTCTGAAACCTTGTGAGGTAAATAGATAAATAAAAAAGAAAACTATAAAGCAGCAAAATAAAAGATTCCACATATTTTTCAGTAGAGCTTAACAGCATTAACCTTTATGTCACCAGAAGTATGTGTCATACAACAGTTGAATTAAATCTGTCACAATGTGTATCTCACTCCCCTGTGTTCCACATGTGATTTCTGTGTCCTACAAGTAATTTCACAGATCACCCAAACTTCTCAAAAACACCAAGTTCTTGCTGTTCCTTTCGGCTGAAATCCATCAGTAGATGATCAAGAAAGTATGTATTTATTAGTTCCCATTACCATTACCTTCTGAAGCCTCTTTGCAGTACGCTTTGGGAAAGGGGGCATTTTCTGCCTGTGGAGCTCAGGCTCTCCATCCAACACATCACCCATGATGGTGATCTTTTTAATTACCCTTTATGGCAGATCAAACCTGGATATGTTAGCAAGTGGTCATAATCAAAAAACATGTAAAGAAGTTTATGACTGACAAGACGGTCTTTCATGACAACGTTTAGTCTTACATGTCTGGCTGCCTTCTTGGTACTGTATTTAGAGCCCAGATTAAGTATCTCAGTAGGACCTGGCAGTTGAGCATCTTCTGAAAGACCGTTGAAATTCACAGTTAATGACATTCATCTGCTCCATTTTCCCTCATTTTACACCAACAACAGATTCTCCCATAATATTTTTACACCAAGTCAAGCTTCTAGATCTAGAAAAGCCATACTCTTAAAAAGTTCTACTAATTATTTTGTTATCCTTGCAAAATGTGGCAGAAATGAGTCTCTGAAAAGTGCTTGAGGTAAAATCTGAGCTCATTTGATGATAATGATAGTAATACCTGATTAATATTATATAACTTTTCTACATCTGTGCGAAAAGCCCTATCCTGTCCTCAGGAGAGAAAAAAAGTGTTTGATTGCCTTCTGTTTCCTCAAACAGGATCATTTCCATTCTCTGCCCCAGGGGAAGAGAACAGTCACCCAAGAACAAAGTGTTTGGGGGATCGACATCATTAAAAAAAAAAAAAAAAAGTATTTATTCTATACAGAAAATTAGGGAACTGACATGTTCAGAAGGTCTCAGGACACAGGAATTTCTTTGTTGTGGCCCTCCTCAGAGGAGTAAGCTAGAACACTGTGACAAAACAGCTTAATTTGAAACTGAGAAAGATTATTGCTTGTAGTTTTTTGGTTGTTTTTTTTAAGGGAGATCCTCTTTGAACTGTCCGTAACTACGCAGTGTAACTTAATGCAGAGAAATATATACAGAGAAATGGAAAAAGTGGAAAGCACTGATAAGAGCAGCTGAACTAGTTCAACTTGCAGGTCCCATCTAGTGTAATTTTCCATCTCCAGCAGAGTATATATGATATTTTCCTGCTCTTGGACCACTTGCAGAGCAGGGCATTTCCTGATCTAGTTCATCTGTCTGTTTAGAAATGCCTTCATGGTTCTTTCTTCCAAGGCTTTCATCCCATCTCCCCTTGAACTCATGCAAAACTCTTTCATCCACAAGGTGGATGGTGTTGAACAGGTAATTCTATTACCTGTTGCATAAAGAACAATCTCCTTTAATTTCTGCTGCAGGTGGTTTTTGCTGTCCTCATTTGATTATTCTTGATGTTTGTACTGGAAGAAAGTGAATAGCCAAACCCTCTCTGTCCCCTGTGTGTTATACATAGGTTTGTAACCACTAACATATCTACCTTCAGTAGTCTCTTGCCCAAGTTATCTACTCAGTTAGTCATTCCTTATTTGGGAGCTGATCCAGAGTTTCAATATTGATTTCTGTCTTTCTCAGACTTAATTCCATTTTCAAGTTGCATGCAGTATTAAAAGGGAGTGACAACCATGCATACATCTGGTGGCATAATTATCTTTCATGTTTTACTGCTTTCCTAAAATATACTAAAACTTGATTTGTTTTTTTGACTGCTGCTGAGCTTGTCTGTTACTTTCATGGAAGAACGGAATACCAAACTGATATATTAATGGAATTATCTACATGCTACATGCCCAAGGTCTTGTTTCTGGCTGGTGTCAGCCTAGAGCCATCACTTCCAGTGTGATGCAAAGACTGTTTCACTTGAAGTGTATCTACAGCAAATTTTATTTTTCCATTCCTTTTGTTTCACTGACCTGATCTGTAGACTGGCTGGGGTAGCCAGTTTAGGTGGAATCTGTAGAGCGTTCTGTTTTGTTTTGTTTTGTAAAGAGTAAATTTTAGAGTAATAAGACTGAAAATAAATAACAGTTAAAGAAAAATCAGTTGTAGATCTCAAAGGTTTCTGGTCTTTTAGCTCAGCTACAAAGAGAAATATGTTCAATGAATTGTAAGCACATTCAAAACATATTTTATAGTTTAACATCATGTTTCTCTTATAACTCTTCTAAAATACTTTAAGTAGTGGCATAGGGTCTGTGTGCATAAATAATGGTTTTCCTTTTCTATTTAGCTTACTACCAAGCAGGCATTTGTGCAGACTCATACACTCAAATGTATATGAAAGTGCTCAGTCACAAATGGAAAATGGAGGTAGGAACTGAATGTCAGAAGTGGGTAAAATATAATTTTAATACTATTACCATATAGAACTCCTCAAATCATCTGCTGAATGGACACAAACCTCATAAATACTCTTGCCAACTGACATTAGCACAAAATCAAAAGCAAGGAGGATTGTCAAGACCTATGGAAAACTATGCAAGAGACATATAAGAAAAGAAACAAAAGTATATTTTAATGGAGCTTGGTTCAGTAAACACTAGATTGTCAAGAGTATTCTCATAATTTGAGTATCTCTGAAAATTAACAGAATTTTTACTTCAAAACAAACTCCCATTTGCTAAGCAAACAACATCAGATGTCTGGTGTTACACCTATTGTTACTCAGATAGATGGGTGCTATAATTGAAGTTCATCCTCAGAAGTCTCAGAGATGTGTAGTGGTGGCAATGAAAAATGGGATTTTAAATGCACCAGAATAAGAGAGTGTATTTTAGATGCTGCTCCATAATAAAACAGTTTTCATGCGAATGTGATTTACTTTTTCTTTTTTTTTTTTTTTCTCTCAAAGTTACATGGATATTTGTCATTAGACAAATATAAATATCCATCTCTCATGTGAAAGTCACAATGATGGACATCAAATGCGTCCAGTGGATAGACTTAGAGCCCTATATAACTCATTCTCAAAGTATGTCCTTAACATCTGTGTGGTTTGGACCTGTTTGAGATATCCAGGCAGTCCCTAGCAGATTTCCAGTTCTATCTTTCAGCTTCTTTCTTCAGATTTCCAAAGCAGATGATGTTAATTAATAATCTCCAGGAACTAAAGCGGAGACTACAATGCCCATGAAAAATACTAGCCTGACAATATCTTTCAGTGGCAGCACAGGTTTTTGTATCCTATTCACATTTTCCTCTTTCTAATTATCTTTCCAATCAGCCTTTCTCTAGAGCATAAATTCTTCTTAGGTTACTGATACTGTTCTCCAGACAGAAGTACAGAAAAAAGATTGTACTTTTTCTGTTGATAATTGGTTACTACAAGAATTTACATGATCAGTGCCATAATCATTCTAATTTACACTTTCTACCAACTCCTGATTGCTTGTAAAATCTCCAGTCGTATTATTCAACCACTTTAAATAACTTAATTTCAGCCTGCAGACCCAAAGGTGGCATGCCTGTAATAGAGGTTCCAGATTTTTAATTAAAATGTTTCTTGACATCAAGACAATGTGTGGTTTTGGGGAAGTAGTAGGCATATAAAGATCAGAAGTGTTTCTGTAGGCTCAAAAATGTACAGGGCATGTATGTGTATTGTCATTTTTCCTAACTTAGAATTCAGTCAGATTATTTAGGTGCTAACTCCCTTGAGGATAAAACAGCTTTAAACTTTGATTTGC
Organism: Nestor notabilis; assembly: GCF_000696875.1. NCBI lineage: Eukaryota > Metazoa > Chordata > Aves > Psittaciformes > Psittacidae > Nestor > Nestor notabilis. Next base: position 133,057 of record NW_009937677.1, read on the forward strand.
CCTTGGGTTGAAAGATGCAATTGCGATTTGTTGCCATGAAGAAACTCAGTGTCCTGGGTTCAGCTACAGCAGTCATTTTTTCTCCTTCTTAGTAGCTGGTGCAGGGCTGTGTTTTTGACTTTCAGCCTGGGAACAACGCTGATAACACCGATGTTTTTAGTTGTTGCTAAGTAATGTTTACTCTGACCAAGGACTTTCTCAGTCTCATTCTCGGCCAGGGAAGAGGGGAAGCCAGGAGGAAGCAGAGACAGGACACCTGAGCCAAACTGGCCAAAGGGGTATTCCATACCACAGCACGTCATGCCCAGTATATAAACTTGGCAGAGTTAACCAGAAGGCCCAGGTCACTGCTCGGGTTGGGTTGGGTGTTGGTCGGCAGGTGGTGAGCGGTTGTGTCCTCTTATCATTATTATTGGTAGCAGTAGTGGTTTGTATTATACCTTAGTTACTGGAGTGCTGTTATCTCAACCCGTGGGAGCTTCATTCATCTGATTCTCCTCCTCATCCCTCCGGGACCAGGCGGAGGAAGAGGGGAGGAGTGAGTGAGCGGCTGCGTAGTTCCAAGTTACCAGTTGGGCTTAAACTCGGGAAGAAACTTAAAGAACTAAAGCTCCATATCTGCAAAGTGGATATGGAAGTGGAGTTTCTTCTGATTTCTGTTTCTTCTGGTTTTTAGTAAGTAGAAATGTTGCTTTTAAGTTAAAAAGTTAAATTTCCTCATAGAAGCTTGTGTGGGGCTATGTTTAGTATTTGTGCTGAAAACAGTATTGGTAATAAGAGATGGTTTCGTTATTGCTGAGCAATGCTATCAGAGTGAAGTGATTTTCTGTTTCTCACTGTCCATTTCTATTGGACTCAAAAGACAGACACAAGGCCTGTCAGCACTTGTAGGAACCTGGGGGATGTGGGGGATGACACACAAAAAGAGTACTGCCATAAATTATGGTAGAAGCGTTTGCTCTATTTGAAAATACTTTGTGCTCCAGTTCCTGCTTGGGAACTGGAAGATGATCCTTGCTACCCTTTGAATAGAAGAAACAGTAAATAACACCAAGTGCTATTTGTATTTTGCCAATTTTATTAACTTTTTCCACTCTGTCTCCTGCAGTCTCAAAATTCAAATGGCCTGTATGGAGCACTGCTAGAATTTCTATTTGAAATCAGAGTTTGGATGAAGGTTGTTAACAATTCAAGCAGAGAGAAAGTTAGAAATGAGTAACCTAAAGCAATTCACTTTATTAAAGTGGTTTGACTTCAGATCACAATAAGTGTACATATGAATAGTTCTGTTGGCACAGGGAAAGAATCAATCCTGTGAAACAATTTTGATCTGAGAGGAGATCACTCCTTATTTTATTTTAATGGAACAATGGGTTAAGACAATCGTGGGGCTGTGACTTGTGACTGAGAACTTGGGCTTGACTTAGTTTCAACCTTCTAATTGGCACTACATAAGTTAGGCCTCTGAAGTTCAGTTTGTCCCTCTGTAGAAAAGATTTCTTAGCTCCAGTTGCATTTTAAGGCTTGGTGTCCCCAAATGAGAAATCCTATTGGGTCCTCTATAACAGTGACTGTAAATTCAAGCATCCCTCTTGATGGTCTTAATGTTTTCAAAGCACAGAAAGATTTTGATGGCCTTTGCTGTCCTGGTGGGAAGGAACTCACACAGTGAGTTTGGGAAAGATTTCCTCCCATTCCATAACAGCAAAAGATGTCTTTACAGCACTCTCCTTAGAAACCTGTCCTGAGATCAATCCCATCCTTTACTCATGAGGAAAAATGGTTTGCCCTCTTCCTTACATTAGAGGGCCTACAACAGCATTAACTGTTTATCTGAGAGACCAGACAGTAAAATTTAAATGTTTGGAAAGGAAAAGCATGCATTTTGCACAGGAGTTGAGCTGGATAATGCTCCTGTCCTTCAGCACATCTGGCAGAGCTGTCGAAGGAAGCAGGCTGTGCTGACTCCAGAGCTGATAATGGACTGAATCAGGTACCCTTGGCCTTCATGCTCTGTTTAGCCTCTAGGTCAAGATTTGCTTCCACAGCGGGGTAGTCCAGCATATAGATATGAACTGTCCTGGAGTCTCTGGACCCAATGAGGGTGCAAGTAGTATGTTTTTTCTTCCCCAAACTGTCACTTGGAAAAGGAGACATGTGAAACTCCAGAAGGACATGCTCTGAGTTACCCTCTCATCTGAGGCAGATGAGATGGATACGAAAGGCAAGTTTCCTCTGTCCAAGCCTCTTGATGGTCATACCCTTAGCAAACTGAATTACTTTTAGTGGCATTGTATGGAATGGTAATATGTGAGCACAAATAAAAATATGCTGATCAGCTACGCCTAGTCTCCTAGCTCATCACAACACTGAAGAAAAACAAGGAATGTGCTTGTATTTGTCACTAGCTTTCTGTCGTGCTCGTTCATTACAGTTACCTGAATACAAAAATTTTCCAAATATAGAGCATTGACACTCAATATGATAATCAAGTTGTGACTCGTGAATGCAGTTGTGCTGGTAATTGCTGACATATCTACTCAAATTGGCCTAATTATACAATGATTTACCAGAAATTCCTTACTAGTGTAATTAAACTGTGTCATTTTGAACAAGATGAGCTGTATAACCTGGGGATATCCACTTGTGCAAAACTATTTTGCTGTTGTTTCTCTCATTTCCGGCTATTTCTTCCCAACATGAATGATATTATCAAGGTGGAATATGTCATGCATTATGTATCTGATTTTGATCTTTTTACAGTCAATTTCTCTGCAGTTTACTTAACAGAAACTACAGGTGCTTCCTGTATATTAAACAGGCTCTGATTCAAGAATGGGGTTAGCTTAGCAGTTATCCATATTCCAGATTATGCTTTTTCCATGCTGGGAAGCATGATTGTTTAGCTTAAGTTCTGGAAATTAATACAACCTGGTCTGAAGGTGCCATGGTCAATATTAAGTTAGGACCTAAAAGGTAGTAGATGCTATACAAATGGACTTTTTACTGGTATGTTGGGGGGATGTGTGGTGGTGTTTGTTGGAGTTTTTGTTTTTGCTTTTCTACATAAAGTTCTAATGTCCCTGGGAAATTTCAGTCTGAAAAATGCTGTTCAGTGTGTATTTAACTTATTCCTTTGGTTTAATTCACAGGAGATCCAAACCTGTGATAATCTAGGCTATAAACTCTGGTTCTTTATTTCAGACTGCAGAGTTCTGCTGGAGCTGAACATCTTTAAACCTTTGCAAGAAAGAAGTACATAGTCAGAAAGGGCTACATGGCTTTGCTGAATAAGGATGATTTCCTGAACCTGAAATAAGATACTCTAAAGCAGTCCCTTTGGTAACGCAATTGGCAAGAGTCATATTTTGTGCCTGGGAAGGCTGAGAAGCAACAACCATGACTGCAAATTTAATAACAGATAATGCTGAGACACATTACTCAGAGTCCCCTGGAAGGGAAATGGAGTTGGTACTGGCATCAGTATTTACTTATCTGTAAACAGCTCATACCCACCCTTTAGTGATACTGTCACAGTAGCTGGGTTATAGGAGAGGTAACTCTTGACTAGGCACAGGTTCAGGTACACTAGCTTTTCTGCACATGCCTCTGTCTGGACACAGTTTTGAAGGTAAAACAATGGGAAACTTAAAACTGCCACAGGTATGTTGACAAAAAATAATCTTGCAGGCTCTATATGAATTAATTAGTAAAATAGCAGTTGAATATTCTTTTACTAGACAAACATAATCCTGTAAAAGCTAGTGTGACCTTAAAAAATTGCTAACTCCATTTAGCACCTCTTTGGAGGAGTTTAAATAATTCTTACTCTAATAGAGGAGCTTTTGTCATAGTTTTTCCTCTGAAAATCACACACAGGACTATTGTGGTGGGCAAAAAAAAAAAAAGCTGCTACAGAATATTCTATTTCCTTCCTTATTCCTACTTTTTTTCCATTTCCAGTGAAGTCTCCTTCCATTTAAATTATTTACAAAACTATTTAAACACATCTGGTCTGTAGGGCTATCCCCATCCCTTGCTGAGCAAGGCACTGAGGTGCCTGAATCCAAACTACAGTCCAGTCCACACGGTCAGTAAAGACAGAGATAAATAAGAAAGGACAAACTGTAACCATTGACTAATGCTTCTCTCCACCTACCCCTGCATTTTATACACTGCCTACAACCTCTGGTTTCTCCTATTTTTTTTACTATGTGAAATTCTCTCAGTTGTGTGTATGACTGCCTCACTCGTGCTGAAGTAGCAGTTCACAAAAAAGCTTACGCTGCAGTTGACTTCTTCTATTTACTCTTTCTGTCTCTTGTTCTGCCTTTCTGAATGCCTTTGGAAGACTTCTGCTACCGTTACAAAATATCTACTTTTTCTTTCACTGTTAGTGGAGCTATCTGCTGTGTTAGGTGAATGATTTACTTCTGTTTTGTACCAAATATTTACTTTCCAAGGTTGGCAGTAAACAGGGTTTAACTCATAGCTAATCACTAGTGAGACAAAATACAAGACAATCTTTGACCAACTAGAGGTCAAAGCTGCTTGTCAGATCTTACAGACAACAATAGATTATGTAGGTTGGCTGTGAAAAAAATAAATACAAGTTTCTAGTCAGAAGCACATTGGCTTAATGGTCAGCCCAAAGACTATATTAAGTTTTCTGAATTTTGGCCCCTTTAACAATCTCTAGAGCACCACTGCATGGAACACACTGAGAAGCAACTACATAGAAAGACCGTATCACCCAGATCCTCTGCCAGGATGGAATCAAGATCTCAAGGTGACTTGAATTAATGCATTTGATGTTAGTATTTTTTAACTTAAATAGATAAGATACCAAGAGCTTTTGATATTCAAAGGAAGAAAGACAACTATATTCTTTGGTTTACATTAAAAAGAAACAGGGGCACTTTTTTTGTTTCTTTTCAAGAGAGATATAACATTTCAGGAAATTCAGTCATGAAAGACTAAAATGAACTCACAGAAGAGCTATGTCTGGAATTTGTAAAGTACAAAGGAAAAGGCAATTAGCTACCCAAATCCTATTGAAAGTCAATAGCTTTAAGCCACTTTGAAAATCCCAGCACATAAAACTCACCAAAAGCAAACTCTGCAGCTAACGCGAGTGAGGTAAGGGAGCCAAGAAAAGAACAAAAACCAGAAGATATCTATTAGACAGAAATAGGTGTGAAACTATAAAGTACATGCTGTAGATACAACTATGATGGAAGTTGCACATGCATTCAGGTTGTTCTTCACTATTGCATAACATATGTATTACTCCTGTTGCAAATGAATTTATCACCTTTTCTTTTGAGTTGTCTGTAAGTCTACCTCAGCCACTAGAAATGTGTGTCTATGGGCAGCTTGCTAACCACTCCACTAATTGTTAGTGGAGATATAAGGCATAAAGCTGCTTTTGTAAGAGGGTAAGGAAGCAAGCAGGAGTGTCTTTAACATCACTGTACTGAAAGGTAGTGGCAAGGAGTCCAGAGTTTATCAAAGCATGAGAATTTGTCTAGCTGCTCTTTCTTCTCAGCAGTATGCATGTTTCAAAACTAGAGCTGTTTTGTTTTGCTTTTTAAAGGGGCTCCATTCTTTGCTTTAAAAGATAGCAGTGTCTGCTACTACTTTTTCTGCTCCACAGGTAACTCCAGGAGAGTTCCCTTGCCCCCTTTGTCGAAAATTGTGGACTTTGCAATGGGAGATGGCAGCTGATGAGGGTTTGGAACAATGCAGGTTTTGACAGGAGAGCCTAAATCCTGCATAATCCCTACTTGAGGCACATACGAGTTTCAGTGGAGCTGAGCACACAGGCTTTATTGCTGAATGATGTGCAACCCTCAATTAACTAAGAAAATGTTGTCCAGAATCACTTGCCAAAGCATTGTATTGTTGCAAGGGGTGTAGAATGTCACTTTCATGCAGACCATCTGGAAATGTGAGCTGCTGCTTCAGCAGTTATCAGAATCTTTTCTCTTGAATTTTAATTTCACTAATAAGTGTCACCGAGTAATCACAAAAAAAGGTTTTACTGTGATTTGTCTGCTGTTTCCTTAGAAGTAAGACACAATCATTTCCTAATAGGATGCCTTTCCACTAAATAAATAGCAATCCAGTCATAAATCAGAACAATAGTGCAGGAATTGTTTGGATTAAGATACAGTCATAAACCCAAGTGCTATATAAAATGAGTGGCATTTCAGACTTCTGGTTGATACATTCACCTCATATGGGGGAGGTGGTGGTGGAGTATTTTTATTATGAGGCACTGCAAGAAGGGTAAACATACATTCTTTTGCACTGACTAGGTGACTTACATCCTGCCTTTCCCCTAGCTTTTTCCTTACATGGCTATTCAGTGAAGACACTTTGCATTTTGGCTAGTTTGCTTTTTATAAGACTAGGTAGATATGATTTTGTAATTAACCAGAGTGTAATGAAATCTGGCTTATTGTTTATTATTATTAGTTTAATATTTCATTTAATGAGTTTTAAAACGCTGCCAGAATGGACATCCAATGAATGGCAGAGATGTCTATGAATCCCAATTGCTAATCACTGGAATAACAATATTGTCTTGCATTGGTGTATCAGTTTGGATACTATTATACTTCACATGTTTCTTCCAGGAATCACTTCACTAACCTTAACACTTGTACTTTATTTATGTATATCATCTCGGCACTTACAGCTGAGGCCGTTTTCTTCCTGTATCTTAGTGCAGGGCTTGATTCATGCCCTTTTGAGGCCAATGGAAAGCATCCTGGGCTTTAGATCAGGCTTACAACTTACTGCTAGCAAGATAACAAGTATTGCTAAATTATTGAACTATCATTTTGACGATTATGATAATATTTTTGTTATTTTCAAAGCAAGTGATTTTCACTAATTGTGACAGTGATTACAGTATTTAGCTCCTAGCTGGGAAGTTGTTCCTGCAGAGGAAAAATGCTAGAACATATCTGATAAGCAACAAACAAGCATCCTGATATACAACCAATTTAGCTCTTATAGGTCTGTTGCAGAGCTTTGCCCTGTTGCCCAAGAAAATTTTAAGCAGGCTGAGTGATGATGGAAGCACACAGAAAATATATAGAGCTGCCTAGTTTGGCTTCCTCGTCCTGTGAGACAAGGTTTGCTGAGGTGGCCTTTTTCAGTTTAATTGAACTTCCAGAGGTTTCTGGGTGGATCACCTCAGGGTCTGACACTGAGAGTCCAGTGTTTGTGGCTACAGAGCCTGCTCAGGGACCGTAAGCCAGGTCAGCTTTTAGATGCAGGTCACTTCTAGTTTACCCTTTTAACAAGACCTGGGGAAGGGGATTGGGAAGTGGGAATAAGGGGGGTTTGTTGTCTCCTTTTCTCAAAGCAAACACTGCAGGAGTGTTTACAGATGAGATAATACTTAACAGTGATAAACACCTGCAGGACCCCACCACATAAGAATTTGCTGAATCTTATCATGCTCTGAATATTAACAGTGAATCATGAAAAGAGCTCCCTTGTGTGGAACCAAAGCATGACTGTCAACTGTTTGATTTCACTGTTGTTATGTTTGACCTGATTGCAAATGGTAATGGCAAGATTAGCACAGATCTCTGATGTTTTCATATTAGTAATTTTACAATGGATATGTTGCACTGCCTGTTTAACCTCTTTTCTCCTTTTTCACTGGAAATAATTTTCTGAAGCTACAAAAAAAGAAATTCGTCAAGCAGAAGAACACAGAAGTATGAGGCTGTGTTCTAACAGAAACCAAAGATTTCAGTTCACCACACATTATTGCTCTTAATTTATATTACTATCCCATGTCATGCTGAAGGACTAGCAGTCATTTCCTCAAGTTTGAGACCTCCTGCATATCTTAAGATCAAGATATTATCACAGTGTAGGAGAAGGCTTCAAAGTAAAAATGGTTTTGAAACTCTGGGCACTCATCCCATAGATATTGGCCAAGACTTCTTTTTGAATAGGATTTGAAACTTTCTAAATCATTATACCTTTCACGGGTTTCCATAGGGGAACTATGATGGATTTCTTTTTTATTCTTTTTTGACACTTGAGATAGATATATACTATACATATAATAATATCAATAATGATAACAATTATTACCAGCAATAAATTGATTCATACATTCATATTGTAGTAATGTGTGGGGTCTGTTGTACTAAATAATGAACTACAGCCATTAAGATTGGTTGTTGCACTGAGGCCTCTGTTCTCCAGATTGTTAATGTCAGAACCTCAGTGAATTTGGGAAGTCTACTTAGGTAAGGACACTAAAGTTTGCTAGTTTCTCTAAATTTTATCTCAATAAATTTTCTGAATTTATAAAAATGAATTCATAATTAGCTATGTTAACCCTTCATTTAAAATGTTAACCTGAGAAGAACCACTTTTTCTGAAATGTTTGGCATTATATTTTCCTGCTCTTCTTCAGGCTTAACAGATCCTGTGATATGATTAGTACAGTTTGTTGCAAACATGAAAGTGAACATTTAAACAAATAGCATTTGGGTTCGATTTTCTTGCTTTGGGGCACAGATTTGTTCCCTTATTTTTCCATAACTTGTTTTTATAACATCAAAAGTCATGTTAGAGAAATTGTGTCCAGAGAAATAGATTATAATTGTTCAGAAATTTTAGAGAAAAAATGAATGCTGGCATTGCATGTAAGATGTGAGGAATCTTGTCTTGACAAGAGTCAAGGTGAAGTATAAGAACAAGCTTTTCAAACATTTTTTTAATTTGTTCAAATTCCATCTGATGAGAGAAAAATCATTGAAATATTTTCTCTTAAAACTTCACAGACTTTGGATTCAAATAATTGTTTCTTGGAGTGGCTTTGTGTTTTTGTTTATTTTTAGATGGAGCAATCAACACTTGTGACCCTGCTGAAACTTTTGGGATGAGGAACAGAGGTTTGTTGGCAGGGATGCTTTGCAGTAGAACTGTCTCTGCAAACTTTGAGAACATGGAGATTTCTGGATTGAAAGAGTTAGGGCCGTCTTGGAGCTAGGGTTGTGGAGCATGTGGGGCTTGTTAGGGAGCAAGCCACCTAGCCTCCTGCTTAGCCGCTCATTCACAAGGACTGTCACCCAACATTCCCAGCTGCAAGCTCTGTCTCACAGATGGCACCACCCCATATTGCAGAGAGACCAAGGAGCGTAACAATAACTTCATTACATTGGCTGTGGCAGCTTGGCTAGCACTGCTGCTCTGCTCCATATAGTTCCATCCACATGATGCCATATGGATGGAAAAAAATCTTACATAATAATCCCTAGCAAGTTCATCTTGAATTAACCAGAATAAAATCTACTTGAGTCACTTTCATGCAAGTTCATGTTATGTAAACTTCCAGCCGTCACTTATTCTATGAATTTCCTCATGGATCAGGCAGAATGGCACGATGGTTCAATGGAGGTCAGGGCAAAGCTGAAGCCATGGCTATGCATCTGTGAAGACATAACATAACATTAAAAGTTGAGCACCTCTCAAAACCTGCAGCCTGGATTGACCCATTTCACTAGTCACTTGTTTTGGCTAGCTCTACAGCAGCCAGGCTTATCAAATATTCCCACTGTCTGGCTACATGAAGTTGTGCACATAACAGAGCAGTAAACAGGACAGTGCTTGCTCTGAATTACAAGAACAACTACATTTGCAATGGACCAAATTGTGATGGCAGTTGTCCTGGAAGATTGTGCTATTAGCATCCTGTCAGTTGAAGTAAAACACCTTGGATCAGGCTTCACAGACTGAAAGAGAATTGTGGTCTCACTTCTCCCAACTGGCAAACATAAAGCTGAGCAGCCTTGGCATGTTGCATATGGGGAAGATTGAACCATGACAAAGGAGGAGGAGAGTTTCCAGCTTGGCAAGCCCTGAAGGCATGCATCTGTTCTCATCCTGAGCCATCCAGGACCATCTCAAGCTCTGAATCCTTTTCCCCTGGCACCACAGGAGCAGCTCATTATGCAGCACTATCCCTTTCCTCAACATCTCTCCCAAGGTATGGAATCAAATGGCCAAGTTACTTTCATAGCAGAGATAATTATCTGTACATCATCCAGCAATGATGCCATAGCAGAATTACAAATGGAGCAGATTCGGTCTACTGGGCAGAAAAGAGAAAGGGATGAAATGTAATAGCTCAGTTTTGTGTGATGCCCTGCTGTTTTTCCTCTATCTAAGTTCAATTCAAAGCTTAGTATCCCAATTCTGTGGGAACACTCTTAGGATCAGCTCTGTGGTTTTGCTACAAGCGGAGTCTTTACTGGTATACTCAGCACCCTGGATCTCAGGTGTCAGAGTCCTTTCTTTCCTCACCCTCCCTAATATTTCCAGAAGGTAATGTAGACCCAGGAAGATGCAAGCAATATACAAATCCTCAATGATATTGCTGTCTTACCAGGTGACCTCAGTCAAATACACTGCAATGTTACTGTATGACCCTACAGTTGATGTAGGGCATGGCACAATGGTTGTTATGTAATTTCACAAGTGCTGACCCTTGTTAACACAGTCCTTATTGCACTCAAGGCTACAACAAAGGCATAACTTCAATCTACATTTTAAACACACTTTTGTAACTTTCATTGCCATGTTTTCCTCTTCAGTGTCAAGCACTCAGGAAAGATAGAAGATGCATACCCTGCCTCTTGTGATCTGCCTTCTTTGTGCATCACCCCTCAGTGGGAAAGGCTTCCAGTTGAATAAACCACTGATATTCAGCTACATCTATATTACATTCTGGGGATAATTTTAATCCTGCTATAAAGACCAGACCATGAAAACTGTAATTCTCCAGGTGCAGGCGGCAGTTGGTGTTAGAAATATATCTTGCATTTGGTAACTTGATTTGGCATGCCCAGAAAGGCCTCTATATACAGGTTTGGAATACATCAAGTGGGAAGGGCTTCTTGTACCTGTCAACCACGCTACAGACATGCACTAGATACAGAGTCTCCCTGGCAACAGCCATGTGCCAAAAAGATGCCCATGATACTCTCTTGCTTGAACTTTCCTCTCATTCATTCTTGCTGTCCTCTCAAGTCCATCCATAGGATCATGCTTTGTGAGCATAAAAACTAGTGACTTGAGCTATTTTATGCCTTTTATTTTAGACTACCTTCTTTTGCAGAGCAGATGGAAAAATACCAGCTTAGAAAGCTTTCTTTAGAGTCATAAATCATTCCTTTGAGAGTATAATGATATCTGAACTCATCAAAGTCAGAATAAAAGTTTAGTAGCAAAGAACATTTAATTTTTAAAGCATATTTTATAATCAGGGTTTTTCTGGCTCTGCTGTGTGCCAGGAAGCACAAAGGATTATTTGTTTTGCTCCCAGAAGAACCTCCCTGTGGGCTACTGTTCTGTACTGGTGGGAGTGAGGGTGAGAGAGGGAGAAGCTAACAGTGCAATCCCAAACAGGCTGGGCAATGGGTGGATTGAGAGCAGGCCTGTGGAGAGAGGCTTAGAGGTATTGTTGGATGAAAAATTTAGCATGAGCAGACAATGTTTGCTTACGGCCTGCAAAACAAATTTTATCTACCAACCAGCAGGTCAAGAGCTCCACTCTCATGAGACCCTACCTGGAGTACCACATTCAGCTCTGGGGGCCCTAAAATAAGAGGAGCATGGATTCATTGAAGTAAGTCCAGAGGAAGGCCATAGAGTTTATCTGAGGGCTGGAGCACCTCTCTTGTGAAGACAGTCTGAGAAAGCTGGGTTTGTTCAGCCTGGAGAAGGGAAGGCTCTGTGGAGACCTATGATAGCCTTCCAATAACTTAAGCGGGCCTACAAGGAAGATGGTGAGGGACTCTTTATCAGGGAATGTAGTAATAGGATAAGAGATAATGGTTTTAAACTGAAAAAGGGTAGATTTAGATTAGATACAGGAAGAAATTCTTAACTATGACTGTGGTGAAGCCCAGAGAAGTTGGGGAACAATGCTCCACTTCCACACAGAGAAGTCTGCTTTTGGCTGAGGTTCTTAATAATGAAACTTAATCTTTTCCAGGGTGGTTTGGTGGTCACCAGGGAATCACGTAAACCAACTACTGGGCTGGGCTTTGAGCAACCTGGTCTAGTAGAAGGTGTCCTTGCCCAATGGCAGGGGTGTTTGAACTAGGTGATCTTTGGAGGTCCCTTCCAACCCAAACCATTCTATGACGATTCTGTGATGACTATGATTCTTCCTGGATCTCAGTAAGAAAGGCCCAGCAACATCTGGTTTATTAAAATAGCTGTTTTATTAAGAGAGAATAAAAAGAAGAATATAAGTAGCAAGAAACCCTTAATTCCTTTCAGCTGCTGGGAACTCCACTTTTATGTAGCATCAGGCAGACCTTAGATGGGTTTGCCCCCAGGGCAATGTGAGAGCAGACTGTTTTTGTTTCGGGAAAGAGATGTTTTTCCTTTGTGGTCCTTTGGCTATATTATATATTTTATACAATTATTATATAATTTCTTACAAGAAAACTTTATTCCTAAAGGATGTTCACATGAGAACTCCTTGTTGCACTGTGAGATGGAGCCCCAGTTACAACCACTTATACTAGCAATATTAGTAGCAAGTGCATAACTCCCTCAGAGAAACAGTTAATCAGTGAGATGGCACTGAAGAAGGCCTGATGATGAATTGACACTTTAGTATTGGGATAGAGCACTAAGCTTCTGCTTAGCTGCAGTAACTCTTAGCACCGCCTTTCCCTGACTGTTTTCCAGTGAAGATTCAGATTTCATTGAATAGAGAATGTCACTGGATCTACACTCCTTAAATTGTAATCCAACAAGGTAATCCAATGTCAGATGTGCACATTATTACATACATAAAGTACTCACCTTAAAGCTGATCTGTACTGATATGAGTGCATATATTGCCCTGAATCAGGACATAAAGGACAAATCCAACTCTCAGTGGTGACCCTGGACAATTTTCAATGACCACAGTGGGTAATGTGCAATTAGAGCTATTAGACTTCAAAAGGAATGTGATAAGATCACAGAAAAGTTTGAGGCAACTTAGTGGGAAGAAACAGGATAAACACCGGTGTTCCCCTGAACACCGGGTTCAATAATCACCATTTACTGAATTCTTAACGTTTTATTGGAGTCACAGTAGGTAAAATATTTAAAGATTTTTAAAAGTAAGACTTCTATTCTGTTTGTAATCCTTATTTCTGCTGCCTTTTTTTATATGTTATTTCACAAGAAAGACTCACAGTTTGTCTTTCCACAGTTTCTCCTTTTGGGAAAGAGACAAAGACAGGTCAGATAGTTTAGGACCACAGTAACTAGAGTGCAATCTTTCTTTTGGGGATGGGGGAAACTACACACACGAATAACAGGGGTAGAGAAAGTAAAGAATGCTCCTATTCATATGCAAGCTTTTATCTGTAAAATCATACTGAGCTCTCTAATAGACACAGAACCAAAATCTGGAGGCCAAAGGTGTTAATAAGGTATTAATAAACAAACAAATAGCTTAAACTGGACACCTAATATATTTTTTCTGAAAATCTGCTTTCAGAAGTTACCGTCACAGTTGTGAAGACAGGAGAGAATGCTTCAGTACTAAAAAAAAAAAATGAACATCTTATCTACAGGTCTCACCTAGCATGCTGTGATAACTTTAAATCGTAGGACACAGTGTGTTATGGAGTAAAAATATAAATCTGATTAGATACATGCAACATCTTTGTCTTATCAGTATCCAGACTGAGAAATTAGTGGTCATTCTGCAAGCTGGTTCTGTTCCAGCAGTGGGAGTTTTCAGTTATTAAATGTAGATCAGATACAGGGATAATTTAGTCTCAGAACATTTCTGATTGATTGAAGATTTTGCCCCACAGAGCATCTGATGAGGCTAAGAGGTTCTTTTCTTATGCTGTTTCCTTACAATTGATTTTTCTCTGCTTTGTATTTTCCAATAATTAATGTTTTGTCTTTGCTAATTTAATGCCATTGTTTCTTCTGCTTTTTTATAATTTCTTTTCTCTTAAGAAAAAAAAAATCCTCCCTTGTCCAAGCTACATAGAAGGTTGATACTGAAAAGGAGGATAGCAGAGAGAGATACTTTTTTCTTATAATTCCTGATTGTTCTCAAACCACTCACATTTCAAGTAAATATCTTCACAGTTTTACCAATCATAGAATCATAGAATAGTTAGGG
>NW_009937678.1:0-1257 GCF_000696875.1 Nestor notabilis
AAAAAGTCCCTCTCCAGATTTCTTGTATGCTCCCTTCAGGCACTGAAAGCTGCTCTAAGGTTTACCTGGCGTCTTCTCTCAGCCTGTCTCCATAGCAGAGGTGCTCCAGCCGCTGGATCATCTTCCTGGCCCTCCTCAGGACTCGTTTCAACAGGTCCATGTCCTTATATCTGGGGGCTCCAGAGTTGTTTGCAGTACTGCAGGGGGAGCTCTGTGCACTCCAGCTGGTCACTGGCATAGAGGGTGAGACCCCCTCCTCATCTTCCCTGCCTGTCCTTCGTAAGAACCTGTAATCATCCATTCCAACACTCCAGTCATGGAAACCATCTCACCACACCTCTACGATGCCAGTAAGACAGTAGCCCTGAAGATGTGTGCATGTCTCTAACTCCTCTTGTTTATTCCCTGTGTTACGTGCATTTGTACAGACACATTTAAGTTGGGCCCCAAATGAAGCTGACTGTTCTAGTTGAAATTCTTTTATTAAGTCCAGTTGGAATTTTGCTTCAGTAACAGTGAAAAGGATGTTAAGATTTGATCCTAAGCTTTTTGAGTACTTGGATATAAGGAAAGGGGATACATCTTAGGATACCCTAGGATTTGAGTTTCAGTTTTTAAATGATTTTGCTGTAACAGTTTTTCAGCATATGCAATTTATGCAGCAATTATCTAATAATGTTTTAGAATTATCTCCTAATTAAGTGGTCATAAATAGCAATGCAAGGCATGGTAAAATAAGTGTCTTGCAGAGAAGTAATACCATCCTTTCTTAGTCAATGCTGTCTGGTTCTTTTGATGTCTTACCTGACATTTTCAGTGCTTTTTGACAGTTTGACAGGCCATGTCCACATAGAAGTGTTTACCATGATTCACTGAAAACTCTACACCTAAAATCCCTAAAACTTAACAGCTTATATCAATGAGTAGAACTTGTAATTAGAGTTGTATGCTGTGTTTAAACAGCATCCAATTAAAAAATATTAAATGTCATTTGCTCAGTGACTATATGCTGTTTGAGGATTACTCATTTTTCGTCACTCTGGCTGACCCTTTCTTCTGTGTACATTTAGACCATAACATGAAAGTAAAGATTAAAGTTAAAACATAGGAAGTATTTGCTGTAATGTAAAGGCCATTGTAATTTTTCAAGTGTATTAACCTTGGTGTGAGCACTTTGTGGATTTCCTTTATCAACATCCTTCATAATCTATTGATGAATTTTTCTGAACATTCACAAACTGCTCAAGAATATTATTC
>NW_009937678.1:1288-19807 GCF_000696875.1 Nestor notabilis
CAAGTGGGTAAGATGGCCTCTTTTATCCTATTGAAATCCAATTATTATTTTTATTTTGAAAAAGGTCTTGTTTGTCAGTGAAAATTTTCATTTGTTTCAATCCTTTCAGAAGGATTAAATGTCCACTAAGTAGATTGACAATCTAAGTAGATTGACAATTATATATAGGTCATAAATTGCACATAATAACAGCCATATGACAATTTGTATATCTCCTTGTATATGCCACTAGTTTGTATACTCTCATACACTTATTTACATAGATCTGAACTAATAAAGTAGAAGGCTTGATCATACAAATGAATAAATTACCTGCACAACTCTGAAGGTACATTTGCACATTCTAGGGCTAAGGAAAGAGCAAGTAAGAACCTCCTCACGTGTCTGTTTGGGCAGTGCTTATAACTGGACTCTGACGCATTATTCTGTCTATATGAATGATAGCAGAATATTAGATTTTCAATGTAATGTCTACTAGACAAAAAGTTTGGGATTAGTCGATTTTGATGCCTTGTGAAGCAACATTCTACTTAGTCATTTGGCATTGCTTATCATTGATGTTCTGTTGCTCCTCTTAAGCTTTTCCCTTGACTTTTCCTGTGGTACTGATAGTTTGTTCAGTTTTCTGCAGTTTTACAGTTCACTCATCGAGTCCACCTGTCCTTTGTTCCATTACTGGAATATTGTGGGAGACTGTATCCAAAACCTTTGCTGAGATAAATTACATCATTTGCTCCCCCTTCCATCTGTAGAACCAGACATTCGATTATAGAAACAGTTACTTCAGTCAGGTGTGATTTGCTATAAATCACCTTTTTGTCCTCTAGTTCGAATATTAAGTAATGTCAGCTACAAATAGGTTTAACACAATATATTTAGAATATTAAAACACAAATTTAATATTAAATCTTTCAGCAGAGAAAACATTTTGCTTTGCAATGGAATAAATTGAGGTTATTGTTAGCTTTTGACATTTTAATGAGTTACATTTAAATTTCCACTCCACGGGAGCTTGGACTGGAGGAATAGATTACAAATAAATGAGAAGTAAAGTAATATGTTCATTATTAATGCCTCTGCACTGCTTGGTAATTTTTAGATTACTAAAGTAGCCTCAGGGAAGCCCCTTGGTATTGTTTTAAAATCAGTTTTGGGAGAATAACTGAGTGAACTGTGGAACATCTGCATTTGAATTGAAATAAAGTATCATATGAACCAGCCACAATTTACTGTATAGGTTTTTTTTTGTTTGTTTTTTTTTTTTTTTTTTTAGGCAATAAGTACAGTAAAACTTCAGATTTATTGATAATTCACATGATATAGTCTATATACTGGTCAAAGCATCTCTATCTTGCTTTTCAGGCAAATGAACAATCAGCATAAAGACTCATCAACATAAAGATTTCTAACACCAATATGAAAAAAACATTTCCTTTAAATTTAATAGAGTATATTTAAATACAAAAAGAACATAAAACTTACATAAGACAAAATTGGGAGAACAACTGTTCTGCGGGCAAAAGGTCAAAAAAGGGATAGTAAATGCAACCAACATACTGTTGATATTTATTATGAGTTGTAATTGAAGCCCATGGTCACTTATTTTAATAATATCTTAAATGTGAAATCTAGCCCTTAAAGATATAGGAGATTAGATATGACAAGATCGTAGAAGAAAGTATACTACATGAAATAACATTATATCTTAAGAATATTAGTAAGTGCCTTAGCTAGCTAAGGCTCCTGCAGTGGGCACTGTAAGTCACTGTCTGTGCCTTGCTCCTGTAACTATTTTTTTTTTTCGCAGTTGATTTTCATTTCAGAAAAAGGTTTTTTTCCATACAATGTAACTGTGTTGGTTTATTGCTAGTATTTTAATAAGGTACATCATAAAGCAAAAATTAGAAAAGTTGTTTCTTGTTTTAAAAGAAGTCACCTATGCTTGACTGCTTGTAGAGTACAAAAGCTTGATGATATAAGTCAAACTTGTCTTATATGAAGTTACAAACGTATCTTAAAACTTCATCATTTTCTGATAAGACAGTAACATACTTTAGAAATACTGTAGCAGATCATAATTCTGTTTCAGGATAATCTTACAGTGATGCAGAACTGTTACTAGTGATGCAATGATCTAGTAAGATAGTGGCATATTCAATAACACTGCTAGAGAAATAGATTTGTATTTCATGAGTCAAATTTCAGAAGCTCATCGCATAAACCTTGTGTCATATTAGCTGTATGCCTTTATGGTTTAATTATGTAATAGTCATTATCTTTACAGAATGCAGTGTGTGGGCTAGTAGTAACACAGAGGTAAATTCACTGGGAAAAGGACCATCTACAGCTCTAAGAGCATTGCTGGATGAAGTGCACACTCCCTGGATTACATGACTGGGAGATCTGCCACACTTCTGCATGCTGCTTCTCCACTCTCATTCCAAGCGAGTGCAGCTGTGTCTGCCATAGATTTGGAATATACTCCAGTGATGCTCCAAACTGTAAATCTTACCCTTGCGGAAAACACCATTATGATGGTGTTTTCTTATGAACAGAAAAAAATTCTATTAATCAGCATGGTGTCTTTGACATCAGAGTAAGTAATCTCTTTCCCCTAAATTCTCTTATCTCTCCTGCTGCTGAGGGGTGGAAGGGATACTTGAGCGTCTGTATCAAAGCGTTTGTGGGAGATTTAACTTTGCTGTAACCTCTTTCACATAATGGCAGGAGGAGCAGCTTGTCCTGGATATTCCAGTCAGTCGTAGGGACAGCCTGCTTCTCTCCTCGTCTCTCCCAGACTTTGTCCTTCTTGGAATGGGTAACCTATCTCATTGTAATTGAACCAAAACCTAAAAATGAGAGACTGTGATCTGAGAATGCTAAATATATTATCATCAATTATATCAGTAAAATTCTAGTACTTGTATTTATTATCCAGTTGGAATTGGAAAATGAAGTAGCATTTCCAGCTAGTATTGTTAAAAGAAAAAACAGGACTCTGTGAAAAAGAAAAAAAAAAAGTGAAGGGTAAAAATAATTATTCCTTATAAAAATATATAAAATCCTGTCCCTTCTTTACCTTGATAAATGCTACACTGGTACACAATTTCAGTGCAAATGCTAGGAGAAAAAAAAGGTACTTGCAGACCAACTGTGTCTGAAAGTAAAAAATCCTGCTCTGAATAAGAAACTTTTCTCTTACTTACAGGTTTCTCTGTCACTAATCCCAATGTAAAACTCATTAAACTGCAGTGCTATTTTAATGCCATGTCAGTCGTGCAGTAAGTTCTAGTCACCCTGACCAGAAGACAGAAAGTGTGATACACCACCAGAAACCAATTTAACATTTAATCTATCTATTATAGAAGTTTTATGATAGTTACTTAGATGACATCAGTACAAATAGGTTAAATTGGGAACTGCAGGATTGTAAACCAGTGGTTTAGCTGTAGTAGTGTAGGTTAATGTCATCCAGATTGCCAGTCAAAGACTTGAAGTAGAGGTTATGCAATACATACATAAGCAATAGGAAAATGTTAATTTTGTTAAATTTGGTTTAGCATGAAACAGATGGCCTGTTTTTTATCAGCTCTGCTGTTTCGATCATTAGTTTAACTGCAGTAATATGATGCTGTCTTTGCAATGCCAGTGCAATTCACCTTATTACTGCTGGATAATCTGCACTTGTTAAAATCATGGAAAACCTAATGTTTGTTTGTATGTTTTTATATGGGAGAATATAATAGTGGCTGATGCAATTACTACATCAAGCACTTAAGAGACATATTGAACACGAATTGTAGGAAAAGATCTGGTTTAGATTTCAGGTAGAATAATAGTATTTGGTGCTTAGTCCAGAGGAGAACAAATGAATAGAAAAAATACTCAGTCTTGAACGGATGACCCTAACATAATTAATTTACCACCAAACAAATCTTGAATACAGCAAACAATTTGCAATATCACCCTACAGATATTCATGTGGCTAATAAAGGATCATAAAAGAGAAGACAAAATATTTGGTACCTGTGTAATATTAATCATTGTACTTAACAAATCCAGCAAGAGCACATAAACAAGTTAGGACAGAAACTAGGTTCTGTGGTATTTTATAGAAATGAATGGAAGCAATATAAATATTTCAGTCTCTATGCATACTTGCACTGCACTAAAGATTGATGTAGGACGAATGTTTGCTATATCGTTACAAAAGAAATATGTCTTAAATTAGATGGGTTTAGACATTAAAGTCATGCAAATATGTAAGTTACTTAGAAATTCTCTTTAAATGCAGACTATTTAGTATTCTTAAGGGAGAATATACATTGTAGTGTTGCTTTAAGCAGAAATTCTCTAATATTTCAAGGCAACACTGTGTTGTTTGGCTGGTTAAAAAATCCATAATGATGAGACCTTCTTAGAATATTAATTTTCTCTATCATCTAGATTTCATCAAGATTATTTGTGTGTGTGTGTGAAAAATATTTTTGAAGAAATGCATAAATTCTGAAAATTTCGTCATGTTAAGGGTTGAATTTCTAAATTTCCAAGTTAGATGGAGTAACATGGTCCTAAGTGCCCATAAAGGCAACTCCTAAAAAACTCATGTGGGATAAGCTAGGCAATTGTTCTAATGCTTTCTTGCAGAGGGTGTGGAGCATGGATCTACGTGGCCCACCCCCAGATTACAGCAGTAGTAACCATGGTGTACAGCTAAAGAGCATTGTGCAGCGATTCATGATTATATTGGTGACATACAGATTATGTAGCTCAATAGTTTTTTACTGAATGCCTGGAAAAAATTATGTATCTATTTGCATAAAATTACCCTGGACTGCCAAGTCCACTACTAAACCGTGTCACTAAGGGCCTCATCTACACAGTGTTTGAACGCTTCCAGGGATGGTCATTCCACCATTTCCTTCCCTGGGAAACCTCTTCCAATACCTGATCACCCTTTTGTTGAACAAATTCTTTCTAATATCCAGTCTAAACCTCCGCTAGCACAGCTTAAGGCTGTTACTTCTTGTCCTACCACTTGTTACCTGGGAGAAGAGATCAGCCATCTCCTTGCTCCATCTTCCATTCAGGCAGTTGTAGAGAGCGATAAAGTCCCCCCTGAGCCTTCTCTTCTCCAGACTAAACAACCCCGGTTCCCTTAGTAAAAGGCTGATACACGCTGCTGCCTTGCAGTCTGAGTTCAAATAATATATCTTGGCTCTGTGGTTAGATCAGATATTGAAACCTGCCTCCCATCAAAAATATTTCTCAGCTGTCACCTAAATGGGAATTAACAGTGACATATCAGGAAAAAAAAGTAGATATCTTGCAAGACATAATTTCTGAGTACAGTAAAGCCTGTGACTCATTTCCTGAATTCTTCCTCTTCCAAATCCTCCTCATTAACGTGTTAATAATTGTCAAGCCATGAATACTAAAAAACTTTTTATGCCTTCTTGTAGGGTGCTTACACAACCCCAGAAAATTCTGATATTCAGTGACTCAGAGCGTGGTTTCACATACACAGTTGGACATTCCTACATTTTTATTCTAAACCTTGCTAGAAGCCACATCAGTAGAAAACAGCCTAAACCATGAACTATAAAAAACCCCTGCTTTTTACACAACTTACAGCAAATGGATGTGTTGTGATGAGCTCAGTAGCGTTCATTACAAGATCTTTCCATGAAAGGATACAATGAAGTCTCCTACAGCCGGGTAGAAATCTGTTTGCATGAAGTAAACCTCTTAATTTTACATTCTTTGAAATTAATAGTGATGCTTATTTTAAGACGTCTGAAAAATGGCAGAAAACTTGCTTAGGTTCTAGTCTAATAACATTTGTAGAATGCTGTGTTCTTTCCTTCCTGAATGGGACTGGTGATTGATCAATCATACAAGAAAGAAAGCTAAACTTCATTCTTCCTAGCACAGACAAACTGTATCGAGGAGCTTAATGAGCTTTAACTTCATAGCTTTATTTGCAATAAAGCAATGCCAATCCCGACCTCTGTTGTTTCTGAGATAAAGAAGCATATTCAAGTCATTGCAGGTTAAGCTAGTGTAAAACTATCTTTGACAAAAAGGTGGTGGATGTGGATATTCTAAGCCTATTTTGAAAACGGTGTTCTGATAGTAAAGCATGGAAATACACATTTTCATTTAATGGAGGAGTACAGAAAACCTTAGAAAATGTTGATTATGTTTTCTAAATTCACTATGGGAAGTGATACCCATGAATACGTTAATTCTGTAGTAGATTATGCCAGCAACAGTATCTTACCAAATTTTTCTCAGTTAAAATACGCTAGGTTCACTGCTGATGGCACTGACCCCTCCTGCTTTCATGGTACATTAAAGCATCATTAACATTCTGTATTATTTGTAGAGTGATGATAAGTATCCATATTGAATTTGGAAAGAAAATCTTAACCTGAAATAAAAAGCTTTTGCTCAGGTTCAGAACACAAGAAATAAAGCTTGATGTTATTTTTCATTAATGTATAGCTCATTAATTTCTTTGGTCTTTAGGAATTTTTTTCAAACCCCCCACCCTTCCTCTTCTTCAAGCATCTAAAGCAAACAAGAGAGCTATTAGAGCTATTTGCGTTTTGTTTAGACAGAAGTATCTTTCAATTTCTTTACTTTAAATTACAGAGACTTCTTTGCTGGGTAAGGTTAATAATGCTTCCACTTAGAGGGAATCATTTTCTTAAAAACATTCTACAACCTCCTGTGCTATACCACTAATGATTCAGAGAAGAACATGTATAGAAAGTTCAGCGAAGGACCATAACGGAGACCTAATTAAAGAATAAACTTCATCAATTATTTTAGATCAGATATATATTGTACATATATATACACACATATATATGTATATATACACACACATATATATGTGTATATACATTCTGATATGAGATATATATATACATGTCAGAAAAGGCAGGGAGCTGCAGGGGAGCTGAGAGCGGGGAGCTGCAGAGCTATAGCTCAAGGACATATCTCAAGCTTTCAAGAAATCTAAGACACCACATTCAAATATCTGAATGAAACAAATGTGATGACTTTCTTATCAGTGAAAACCATCATTGTTTTTACAATGGCAAAACAATATTGGTAGTTGGAATCGGATTATCATTCTGGCAGTTTATTCCAGTATTTCATAAACTAACATGCAAGAAATATTTGAAATGACTGAATAGTAGTAACACTAATAAATTAAGATTTAAATACAGATTTTCTGGCACCTTATGCTCAGATTATTATTTTCATCAGTGAAAATGAATGGTTTTGAATGTACTTGTGAAATGAATACAGCCCAGTTTATATATTCAAATAATGTACATAGAAATAAAAGACTACTGCAAATGTGAAAAGGAGAGAAAACCTGGAAACCTAGCAAGCAGTTGCTATATGTAAGCTCCTTTTGCTGTGCTCTGGTAGGTAAAGGCAGTACATTGTGACTTGTCACATAAAAATACTGTGTAAGTTCCAGGATGTGATCTTTGCTATACATGCTGTCAAAACTAGATGTGATCATGCAAGTCTGATATAGGCTTAGTATACATAAAACTCAAGAAATACATTTTGGTTCTATTAGTGGCACATTACCCAACTACCACCACCACCATCTTAATTTTCAGAATTCATACTGACGAACAAATAATCTCTGAAAATGAAAAGTTAGGGGACATTGCTATTTTGGGGGTAGTTGGTATTGTGATGAATTAAAAGGTTCTATAATCTAGAACATAAAAAGTAGTTTGAAATCCAAGTAACTCTTGGTAATAGAGATGCAGTTAATTTACATCACTGTTTCAGTGTGCATTCTGGACAGCTATATTTTTTTTGTGGAGATGTTTAACTGCATTCACACATCGAAATTCACTACAGAAAATAACTATTTAAATGTATTAGCCATCTCACACCACAGCACAACCCTGGGGTGTTTGAAAGAGTTATTTGGCTAGGCTTAACTACAAATTGCCTTACATTATGAGGCAATACAGGAGTCTGGGGCTGGAGTCTCACAAGATTATCTGTATCCCTTTCTTTCATGTAATCACACAGGAATGAGGGAAGAGGGCGAGAGGAATCTTGGAATTCACTCACTCCTAATGTTAGACAAGGCATGGTGATGCACCCAGGAAGTGTCCAGGACCAGTAGAACCTGGACCAACTGCAATGTACAAATAAATTGTGCCTATTCTGTCCCATAACTGCAGCCTAAGATTACACTGGATAAGTAATCTTGATTCTTAATAGAAACTATCACTTACTGTCTGAATCGAAGTCTGTCTGCCCTTGGAAGGAGTAAATGCACATTGCCCCTTATGACAAGGATCTGGTCATTTACAGTTTAGAAAAGTAATAACTCTTTTCTGCTACCAAGAACTCTATTAATTCATTTATTTATTTACTTGCTAACTGCACCCTAGTGTAGATGTGATTTTTCACAATGCCTTTCCATCAATATTCCCACAGCATGTATGTGAATATTCATGATGCTACGCTTTTCTGGCTGTTCTTTGATAAAGCTGATGCCTGGCATTGAAAGGATGATAAAATCAGAGACCTACTGAGTGAAGGTCAAGGAACTGGACTTTATGAGTAGCGATATCTCTTCTAGTCGTATAACTCTCTTTTAAGTCACAACTCATGTTCCTGTCTCAGCAAGTAAAATAGTATTCATTTTAAGAAAAACAAAATAGGATTGAAACAGAATCCTATTGGTTGTATATGTGTCTCTTCAGGTAATGTTTTAAGGCTTAAAAGTCAGGCTTTTACAGTCCTTTCCAATTGTGGCATCTAAATTATTTTCCTGATTATACTCTAGAAGTCTAAGATTTTTATGAATATGAATTTGAGCCTAGTAGAATTATGACTAATGGAATAGTCTGATGACTGTGTGAATTATATTTTAGTTGCTTTTTATGATTGACTCAGTTCACACAAATTAGTGTTCACGTAAACTAGAAATGAAACAGTGAAAGAGAACAGAATATAGGCACTATGGTATAATTTGCAGCTGTTGTTTTATTTGCATCCCTGTGTAGTCTAAAACATTAGCATCCTGTATGTGACCACATACAAAAGCTGTGTACTGATAATGTAAAGAGGCAATACTTGAAAACAAAAAACAGAAAACAAAAAATTGTGAAACAACACTGACAAAAATATTCCATAGTTCACCCAAGTATTATTATTGCATTTTTTAAAAGCTTAACCCAAACTTTAAAGTATAGGCTGAACTTCTGTATATGGAAAGCTCTTTTATAACTGTCTTCTTCAGATCGGATTGACACATGATAATTTCAGTTAAGTCTGTCTTGCTGGTACTGGAGAAGTGGCTTTGTGTAATCCTTTTCCATCTTAGGGAATGTGCCTCAGCAATGGATTCAGTATCATTGACTACTCACAAGATGTGCTTGGCAGCAGTAGGCTCCAGATGGTGAACTAAAAAAAAATCTGCTTTTCTGCAGCAGCAGCAGCATTTGGGTATGTGGCTGCCTTTCTTGTTGATTTCTACTCAGCCTACTGGGCTCATTTTCTGGTTTTATATCATCATAGATATCAAACTATTCATATGAAAGGCTGCTTTTAGGATGCATTTTCTCTTAATGAAAAGTGATTAACTTTTTTGATGTGCTTCAGGTAGTTAAAAGTTTTGGGGTTGAAATGGTAAAATGTGAAGCATGCTTTTATTGGCGGGAGCCGTATTTCCCTATGGACTGAATACCCATTAGAGGTTAGAGCACATAAGTAGTTCACTAAAAAAGACTGTTTTCTGTGCGCTTTGAGAATCAAGCAGCATAAGTGGGTATTTTTTGGAGATAATCTTTGGCAGATTCACACCTGAACTAAAACTATAAACTGTAAAGAAATTTAGAAAAATAGCACCATCTAGATAAGGAATATACAGGCCAGCTGTTTTGCAATGAAATTTGAGGTGCAGGAATTTAAGATGAAGAACACTTATAAAATATGTCCTGCTGTGTCAAAGGCCTGATCTAGGTGAAAACAAAGCATCTTTTCTTCGATAGCAAGGTGATGCTCTGCAACTAGTCATCTTTTCACATAAGTGAAAACTAGACCTGTCATTATTTTTTTTTTCTTTTCTTTTTTTTTTTTTTTCAGGTAAAAAAACATAGAATCTGTTTGTTGGTGTTTGATAGTGTCAGAAATTATGGAAACCCAATATTGGTCAGCCCCTGAACTTTGGTAAAGATAGGTTGAAGATGCTAAGGACATCCATGCTAGCAATCCAAGCAAAGGCTGCCTACAGTTGTCTGTACGTACCGCATCAGAAATAAGACAAATTGTGTAATTGATGCTGTTTAGATGTAACTGTAGGGTGACAAGACGTTGAATACAGCCTAATGTGTTTTACACAGCATGTTGATGTGTATGCAAACCTCTGTAAAGAGGCAATGAAGTGTTCCGCTTCTGACCACTTTCATTCAGAGGTTGTATTTGTCAATGCTTTAAGAAAACATTGTCATGGGCAAAACAGATGTCATGCATACAGAGAATTCAAACTCCTTTATTTGTTAAAGCAAGCATATCTTTTTATTAGGTTAAACAATAATCTTCTCTTGAGGCTTGGGAATGAAATTCTTAAATCATAGAATCGTAGAATGAGAGTCTTCCTATTAGCCTTACTGGAACCACAGTTTTACTTAGATTATTTTCTGACTATTAAAAATCTCAAAAGGAGCTTGAAAAATCAAGGTGTTCAGACCCCATTTTAGAACTCCCGAGTTAAAGCCCACATTCAGCTTCAAAGTACGATTTTCTTATACCTCTGTTTCAGAGAAAGAAGTGTTTGGTTGCAGCAAGTAGTTAAGTTGCTCCTCTGTATTAACTCATGGAAAAGGTCTGAGCATAAATGTCATTATTTGTAATGCCTACAAAATGATAACAACTTTTACAGCTTCATTTGTCAGCTCAAACCTCACACTTACATGTGATTGGTTTGAAAATCCTGTCTTTGATAATGGCTCTCTGGAAAACTATAAACCTTCTCTGTTAATAAACATGCTAGATTGCCTTGGTCTTATCCAAATGTTTGCTTATTGTATGTTTATGTAATTGTACATCTCAGAAGTGATACAATAATAATTAATGTATTTTATTTCACAGTACATTTATCTGTCTTTCATTTATGCTGTGTGTTGCACTTGCTCAAATATTTAACTTTTAAAAAAAAGTTTGATTTTTTTTTATTTTTCTGTGAGGTTATAGCCTGTACTCTAATGTAGAATACTAGGAGTTTCCTAAACGTATTGAAAATTAATACATAGACCTTACATAAATTGATACTGAAATAATGCTAAATGCTTCATAGGCTGTGAAACCCGGAATATAATTACAGTTATTTAAGAGTATGCAAGATTGTGCTTTATGGCCAGTAGTAATTTAAAATATTCACTTGTATTAAAGAACTGCTTATATGTTAACAACTTCATGTTTTGAATAATAATGTCAAGAGTATTTAAGATATTTTTCTCCTCCAAATGACCACATTTATACTGACATGTTGTCACCACATCAGATAGATGTCCCTCTCTGCTGTCAATGTTTTTTGTAATGTTTTTCAATTATTTTATTAAATTCTTTTTTCTTAAATGAATTCTTAAATTCTTAAATGTTTTATTAATGTCTTTCAGTACTTAATGGGGGTATATAAGAAAGGCGGAGAGTGGCTTTTTACCAGTGCCTGTAGTGATAGGACAAAGGGGTAATGGTTTTAAACTAAAATAGGGTAGATTTAGATTATATCTTATGAAGAAATTTTTTACTGTGAGGGTGTTGAGACTCTGGTGCAGGTTGCCCAGAGAAGCTGTGGCTGGCCCATCCCCAGAAGTGTTCAAGGTCAGGTTGGACAGGGCTTTGAGTAACCTGTTCTGGTGAAAGATGTCCCTGCCTGTGGATGGAGGTTGGACTAGATGGTATTTAAAGGTCCTTTCCAACCTAAACCATTCTATGTTTCTGTGGTTCTTCTTCAGCAATTCTTTACTGTAAAAGGGAATAATGCATTATTTGCATACTTGTTCTGTTGCATAATACTGCTAGGTATTTATACAAAAAAGGTGAAATAAAAAATTAAGAATGTTACACTATTCTGTTTATTATGGGACATGACCTTTATGAAATTTACTTACCTCCCATATATACTGATACAAAGAGGGTAAATTTTGCTAATCATAAAAACCACATTGGCAACAATGAAGTAGCCCAATTTAGGACTGGTAAATGGGAGTCTAATTAAGAAACAAAGAAGTGATGTATATGCATTTCAGGCTTTTGTATGGATATCCATACTTGGGCTACAGAGAAAACTGGGGTACTAATAGGAGACTATGTGCCTGTATGTCTGTTTTGCCATTACAGGATTTTTCAGTGTAACACAGATGAACATACTTTAAATAAACATTTACATGGTTTGTACAAAAACACTGTGTGGAAATGCCTGACTTTTTTACCCCTTCAACAGAAAAAAAAAAAAAAAGGAGTGATTACAAACAAGGGCAGGATGATTTTTGGTGTAGCATGTATAGTGAAATACAGGCTGTGTGGTTTTAGTTGCCGTTATCGTTGCACTGCAGAGTGTAGAGAAGGTCCCCATGTTTCTCCAGAGAGTGAGGCTTCTGGTTCCTAAGAAAAAAAGGATGATGGTGGAAATACAAAAATATTACCCTCCTCATTTTACATATGAAATGAGGCACAAGAAGATCTTTATCTACCCAATCTCACAGTGGCAGCCTGAGACACAGCTGGGAAAAGCAGTGAGAGACTTTGTCCTGTGTTACTCATTTGCCTCATCAGCTAAATCTTCAGGGTTCCCCGAAGGGAACCAGCAATTATCACTAGTACCACAAAACCTCTGTGAATAATTCTGAGATACATGCAAGCCAATTGGCAGCATTAACTATGTTAAAGTCATTTTCTACTGGATAATTTTCCCCAATAGCTAGTTATACAAGCTCTCTGTGTGTACTTGATTGCACCGATTAATGCTAGTGCATGGCTGAAACCTAGCAAACTATGTAATATATACAGACTTCTTGAAACTCTTAGCTCAGTGGTCACACAGAAAGAATATTTTACCTTAAACCAGATCAGTTCTCAAATGTAGGTAAGAGCAGCATAACCTGTGGAAGTGCTAACATTGGCACAACAAAGAGGCCAGGTATGCTTGGCAAACAGCAAGGGTGAACAGATGCTCAAAACCAGCTTCACCCTACACTTAAATTGGTTTCAACTGGTTATTTTTCAACTCAGTTTCACAAAAGGAAAAACAAACAGCAAGTAAATTTTCAAGAATGGAAATAAAATGTTCATTTTAACCATCCGTCAAAAGGAAACAGGGGTCTCTTGTATCACTTGCAGGACAGAGATAGACCTCCACTATCCCATTCATATCCCATTCCTTTAATGCAGCAGGTACTTGTCATTGTTCTGGCCTTAAAGGAATTGAGGTTAAACTGAGATCAGAACTGCATCCAAATATGCTAACTTACTCAGAGAATTTTTCAACCAGTAGGGAGCAGATAAATTCTACAGATGTGTAGAACAATGCAAGAAATAGCAGTCTGTGACTTCTATCCCTACTTTAGGAAGGTTCTTCTTCACAAATGAAGTTGTTCTCTCATTTCACCCATATTGATTTGCTTTCCTTAATGCTTCCTTGTATAGCTTTTGTAATCTGATCATTCAATTTGCATTCCAATTGTCCAGTTTAACTGTGGTAAGGCTTTTTGCCTAAATTTGGCAAAAAGCACTGAGCAGTGCAACAACTCAATTGGTTATGAGGTTGGTCTTAGTGCTTCATTTTTCTGGATAATGAGTAGATTATTATAAGTACTATGTTACTATTGATTTTGTTTTTTAATTAATGTTTGTAGTCTTTTCTTTTTTCTTTTAATTAATTTTTTTTGGACAGTTAAATCATGCATATCTAAACAGAGTTCCACTGTTTAAAATTCTTGGATGTTCACTGCATCAATTTAAACAGAGTAGCCACAGCTACTGGTACTTAAAAATCCCTTCCAAAGGACTTGTCTTTGTTAACTACAGTAGGATTCATCTAGTACTGCTTAAATGAAATCCAGCTTCATAAAAATTCAAGTACAATAAGCTGTCATGCTGGTTTCTGACAACATAGACTTTTCTGTTAGGAACATCAGCCGCACTTTCTGGGCTGGGGATACTGTATTTGCAATTATGGGGTCAGAGTATCTCATGTTTTATACAATATCAGTGACTTGTGAAAGTGTCACTTGTAAAATAACAAAGAATATTAGCATATGTATATTGTATGGATATTTTGAATTTGTATTTTATGAGTTTGGCTGCTGCTTGTTAGATTTTCTATGATGCCTTTTCAAGATGCCCTGAACTTAGGGGAGAGTAAATCTATCCATTTCCAAAAGCTACACTGAAGCTGTCATTCTGAAATACTGTTTGCATCTGTAATAAATGTTCTCAGAGAACATTTTTTCATACCTTCATATTGTCTATGATTCTTCATGGGGTTTTTTTGTTTGTTTTTTTTTTTTCTGGGGCAGGAGGAAGGGGTGGGGTTGACAGTTTTTTGTTTGGGGTTCTTTGTTTGTTGTTGTTTTATTTAGGCTTTGGGGGGGTTTGTTTATTTTCATTTGGTTTGCTTGGTTGGTTGTGGGGTTTTGGTGTTGTTTTTTATTTAGGCTTTGGGGGGGTTTGTTTATTTTCATTTGGTTTGCTTGGTTGGTTGTGGGTTTTTGGTTTTGTTTTTTAAGATAGGCACCACCAGAAAACTGTGCTAGCTGAACCTGGTTTTCTGTATTGAAAGGGAGTCAAACTCCTGTGACTATGACTTGGCAGAAATAATAATAAAAAATGTGGTGGTTGTTTTGAGACACTTTGGCCAAAGCCTCATGGCTTAAAGAAATGGTGGTCATTGAACAAGTGTCTAGATCAAGGAGGTTCAGTTTAACTTGAGAACATAGGGAAGGAGTTACATACATTGTCCTTCTTTATAAGTGACAGAATAAAGCTACATTTTGCCATTGTTTCAAGATGTTCATGATGGATTGCTGCCTTAAAATTATACAAATGATAAAATATTTTTTTCCTGAACATCTTTTTGTTTCAACATCTTACACTGATAAGTGTAACTACTGTTCTGTCATTGTTCGCTATGTGTTCATTGCTAAGGATCAAAGAATGACCACTGTCCTAAAGGCCAAGTAGCATAGATTAGCCACATCTATGCTATGTAGTGTTTGGCTTGTTTCTGGATCCTATATGGTCCCCTCTTGCTCAAAAAATCAATTATTATTTCAGTTTTTAGTTTAAGTTGTCTGGAATAATGTACATACTTTTTGCATAGTATAAAAGTAAGGCGGTTGCACACACTAACATAACAGTAGGATGCAAATCTGATTCAGGCTTCTGCATGCTCTCTACAACAATGGTCCATGGGGTATTTGTGTGTGCTGACCCCTGTCATCCTGCTTGTGTGAAAAACTTGGGCAAAACCTGTGCCAGGAGGTGTGCTAAGTCAGTCAATATGTTGAGTTGGTGGTCAAGCTCCTGAGCTAACTTCCTAGGCCTATTTAGCAGTGTAGTTGTATAAATTTATAGTATGTCTGTCTACATATTCCAGTTTTACTGCTATTGCCAGGACCACCTGAGATAGATACTCATTAAAGACCTTTTGGTTCAAGATACAGTTAGAAGTTCTTGAATTATACTTTTTCATATAAAAAAAATGTATGTGGGCAGGGAATTATTTTAGAATCTAAGCTTTGCTTGTGAATTACATAGATTTGTTGGTTTTATTAAAAGTCTGTGTTCTATAGTACAAATACTGTACTTTCTTCCTGTTTCTTCCTTTATGTACTGTGCTCAGTCTCTAAAAACAACAAGTGATTAGGGAGTTATTCAGTAATTCTGTAAGTTAAGCTACTCAGTGAGCATTCTGGATTGATTTTAGTTAACCAGTTTGTAGGCTATTCATTGGTTTAGCATCACATAAATCAGAAAGTAATGGTAAACATTTTATTCAATATGGGTATATTATTTATGTAGGCAATAATATTCTTTGCAGTTTGTTTCCGGGAAATCACACATCTGTTCTCACTGTATTTCTTTTATGATGTTTAATCTGTGTGCTGTTTTAAGAAGATCTGCGTTGCTAAATTCTGACCACATAGGTCTTCCATTTTGGTCAGCAACATCCGATCAACAGTGCTTCTTTTGTTCAACTACTGTTCAACATGTCCTTCAGAGAGGTTTAATTACACACAATATTCTACAAATTTGGGTATTTTATAGCACTCTTATGAATGTACACAAAAATGGGGTTATTGCGTAGAAAGGTGTGATTGTTCTCAGCTCCCTAAAGTGGCCATCAGCCAAGATCTCTCTGTTTAACCAGTCAGAAAAGAGATATTTAACTGATACGTCACTGTAATCTTTCTTTTCTGTTGTGTTAATTTGAAAACATCAAAAAGTGTTGTTTTTTAATGTGTGTGTAGCAGCTATCATAATCACTCCAACATGATTAGCTTCTTTAAGCAGTATTGTAATTGAAGAAAAATAAAAGGAAGAAAGGGGAATTAATTCATCACACAGCTGGTAAAAGATTTACTGTGGTCATTTAGTCTAACTTCCTATGTAACACATAGCAAGGAAGTACATTAATTTTATCTGTATAGTACCTTGCTTTTCTATTTAGTTCCTAGGTACTGGAACAACATTGTTACAGAGTTTTTATTCCACATAATGGGTGTTTTCTTTCAGATGATACACCCTTAACTTTGCCTCCTGTCTTTAAACATGGAGCTCTGTGAATCTTTCAAAATCAAGTATAAGGTTTTGCAGTACTTTTCCTAGACGTTTAATAGTTTGTCACTTCTCTAAACTTTCTCTTCAATTTATCAATGTATTTCTTCTTGAGTTGCTGTTGACCTTTACACTTCGAGTTTCATATAAAGAAAATGAAGCCAATATTTTAGCTACCAAAACTTAAGCAGGTGCCTGTCTCTCTCTGTTCACTATGAAGATTAAGAAGAAAGTTTTCACTGCCATCTTAAAGTATTTTTCCTTCTGTATTGAGTTTGCATGGCAAGGTTTTAGTAGCGGGGGGACTACAGGTGTGGCTTCTGTGAGAAGCTGCTAGAAGCTTCCCCCATGTCCAACAGAACCAATGCCAGCCAGCTCCAAAACAGACCCACCACTGACCAACGCCGAGCTCATCAGCGACCATGGTAGCACCTCTGGGATAAAACAGTTAGGGAGTGGGTGAAATAAAATAATGCAAGCTCAGTCAGAGAAGAGGGGAGTGAGAACATGTGAGATACAGCTTTGCAGACACCAAGGTCAGTGAAGAAGGAAGGGAGGTGCTGGAGCAGAGATTCCCCTGCAGCCTGTGGTGGAAGCCATGGTGAGGCAGGCTGTGCCCCTGCAGCCCGTGGAGGTTCGTGGTGGAGCAGTTATCCACCTGCAGCCCATAGAGGACTGGACACTGGAGCAGGGGGGTGCTGGAAGGAAGGCTGTGCTGGAGCAGGCTCCTGGCAAGACCTGTGGCCCCATAGAGAGAGAAGCCCACGTTGGAGCAGGTTTGCTGGCAGGACTTGTGACCTCACAGAGGACCCATGCTGGAGCAGTCTGTTCCTGAAGGACTACGCCCTGTGGAAGGGACCCACGCTAGTTCATCAAGAACTGAAGCCCATGGGAAGGACTCATGTTGGAGTTCATGGAGGACTGCCTCCTGTGGGAGGGACCCCATGCCAGAGCAGGGGAGAAGCGTGAGGAGTCCTCCCCTGAGGAGAAAGAGGCAGCAGAGGCAAATGTGATGAACTGACCACAAAACCCATTCCCCGTTTCTCCATGTGCCGCTGGTGGGGAGGCTCAACTTTAGTCCCAGTTTTCTCTGGGAAAAAGGGAGGAGTAGGGAGAAGGTGCTTTTAAGATCTGGTTTTATTTCTCATTACCCTACTCTGTTTTGATTGGCAATAAATTAAACTAGTTTCCTCAAGTTGAGTTTGTTTTGCCCATGTTGGTAATTGGTGAGGGATCTTTCCCTGTCCTTATCTTGACCCACAAGCCTTTCATTTTATTGTCTCTACCCTGTCCAGCTGAGGAGGGGAGTGATAGAACACCTTTGGTGGTCACCTGGTGCCCAGGCAGGGTCAGCCCACCACAATTTCACTATAAAGACATATTTTGATGGAAGTAATACCAATTATGAATCGTTCTGTAATTTCATCTGTTTCCGTAACAATGCCTCAGTAGTGAAATATTGAGTCTGGAAAGGGCTTTGGTAATCAAAATAGTGAAAGCCTAACATGCAGTGATTTATTTTGAGAAATCATTTCACTTCTAATGGAACAAGAAATGTTAGATTTGCCATCAGCTGTGTTAGCAAAATTTACAAAAGTCATAAACTAACTGCTCTAAATTCATACCTATGCTTCTTGTGGTTGCATTTTGAGTCACAGTGTCGTGGTTCAAGCCCAGCCGGCA
>NW_009937679.1:0-10925 GCF_000696875.1 Nestor notabilis
CTGTTTCACCCAGACACCTTTACACCCACAACTGTCCCCATCACTGTTGCACAGCAGGACCCTGCCATCCTCCTCCATGGTGGCCTTCAGCTGCAGAGCTGCTGTCTCCATGTATTAGTTTTGGCTCTCCAGCCCAGCGTCTGCACCAAGCAATGAGTATAACTGTGATTTTTATTGCACAGAATAGGAACTCAGGAATATGCCCTCTCTAAGCAGAAGCTGTGCTCTGCTGCACCAGCAGGGTCAGTGCTGCGCTCTGGCATAAGGAGTATTATCCTGCCAGAGCAGCTTGGTTCACCTGGCTGCAACACTCCTGTCACATACCTTTCTCTGTAGGTTGGCTGCTGCTATGTAGAAATGAAGCAAAGCTGTTTGAATATCCCTAATAAGTGAGAAAAAGAAAAGGAAAAGGTAGGAAGGGGAAAGGAAGGGAAGGCTAGAGAATCATAATCTAAAGTTAGGGTTTTATCAATACCAGGATAGGCCATTGCAATCCTTGATGCTCACCCCCCTACAAACCACCTGAGCAGTCAACTCAGACTCATAAGCCAGCACATAAAAGATATGAGGGAACCTTTTCTTGCCTTCGTAAGTTCTGTGTCTACCCTCATACTCAAATCTTCTTTTCAAAGTCTTTCTTCCTAATCATCATGGCTTAAGCAGGTCTTCACACGGCCCCTAAAGGTGCCAAGTGGTAGGAAGGTGTCAGAGAGGACCAACACCTCTCTATCACAAAGCTGAAGTGTTGGTGCCCTTTGGGACCCAGGCTGTCCTCCCAGGAGGACCATGAATGTCCCCAGGTGTGGCTATGGGTGTCTTTGAAGGGCTCTCACAGACTGCAGTGGCACATAAGCCATGTTGTCAGTTCTCCCTTGGGCATGCACTGTTTTTTGTTGCTGTTGGCATTGTTAGGTTTGTTTTCTTATAGCAAATCCTGACGGCAACATTAGGATGCTAGGAAAAACTCATCAGTCCGAGCCAGTGAAGAGAAGGGTATTAATTTGCTGTGTTGCTTGCCCAGAGCCCACACATCACTGCTGATCCTTTCTGATAGAAACCCAGGACTGGGGGCCATGTAGCAACCAGGGTAAGGTCCTTCTGCCAGGCAGCAGCCCTGCCTGCAGGAGGAATGGGGCTGGGGCCAGCCAGTGGGTTAGTGAGCACAGGGAACCCCCAGGACCACTTCTGCTCATCAGGGAAACATGTCACAAAGCACAAATTAATCCCAAATAGCAAAGGTTCAAGTGGCAGCTCTCTCTCCATCTTCCCAGGGATTTCTCTGTGTGTCTGCAAGCTCTTACCAGCTCTTTAAAAGCACTTACTAAATAGGAAGCACTTGTGCCTCTCCATATGAGTATATATTCCTGACAAGGGGGCTCTAGGAGTCTCACTGCCTTTCTGTGCTGCTGGGAAGCGCTGGGAAGGCTTTCAAGGAGAGAGAATGAATGCATCAGGCTCAGTCTCTTCTTTGTTGTTGTCTCTTGCCTAAGGAGTACTAAAATACAATTAGGGCACCCAGAAATAAGGAATCCTCAGGTTTGCACTGCTCCATTCCTAAAAACAGTGTAAGTCACTGCTTTGCTGGTGCCTAGCACAGGGAGGGTGAAATGAATAATGCATTGAGCAGTGCTGCCCTAGACCGAGAGGCACCCCAGGCTGGAAGCTCCCTGACAGTGGTGAGACACCAGTGTGGTTCCTAGTCCTATCTCTCACCCTGTGGGAGTGTAGACTACCAGCTCACTTGTACCCAAACACTACCAAAAATGGATCTCTTGGAGGAACGGGGAGATGGATATAACAGCGTAAGTTATGCTCAGAATAAGGCATGACCAACCTGTGTGCTACGTTACCAGGTATTAAGCACAGGCTGCATGGGGCTGCTGGCATCTTCTCAACTAGCCCAGATCCACCCAGAACAACATCAGCCAGGAATAATACCCGGGACTGCAAACAGACTTCCTGCTGTCCTTTATCAAAGCACTGTGATTTGTGATGTCCAGGCGGGCAAAATGTACCTTTTGCACATGCATTGCAATTCTTGGGGTTGCCAGCAGGTCATCCATAGGTTATAACGTGCAGGAGCCTTTGCATGTTTTAGCAAACAGCACTTTGTCCTTCAGTGAAACATCCATAAAGACATAGCTGGCACCCAGCATTTGCATGGATTTGATTATATGGAAGAGTAGATTCAAGCCTTTCTGTTGAGAAGCCATACAGAGGACATCTCATTTGCCTTCTCCTCCTGTTCACTTCCTGCCTCTGTGCAAACTAAGGTTTTGGCCGATGGTGCAATGAAAGACCCCCTTGGCAAAGCACAGCCTAGAAAAAGGGCAGACCAGGGGAGATCACAGGGTTGCCATTCATGACATTTCCTCACCGTGTCATGTTGTGCTCAGAATTCTAGGTGGGGAGTGCAAGGCACCTGGCAGCCCAAGTTTGCAGGGTCCATGCCCGGCCACCAACATTTCTGCATTATCCTGACCCAAAAGCAAAATGGTAGTGATGACTTGCCAGGAAATAATTGCATGAATTTTCATGAGTCCCATTTTCTTTCCATTTTTGCCTATCTCCGCTATGCCTTGGGGAAGAAGCATTAATGAAGATCCCTTAGATAGGTCTGTCATGCTGATGGATCTATTTTGCCATTTGAATGCAGAAAAGAACTAATATTTTCATACTAATGGGGTGAAATATGCTCTGTTCTTTGAATACTGATGCAAGAGCAAAGCCTCTGAGCGTTCTGCTTTCACCAGCTACGCAATGCCAAGACCAAGTGTAACTGACCCTCATTGCAAATTATTTGATACTGGAAAAAAAACCACAAACACTTCTACAAGAAAGATTTTAGCTATAAGTAGGAGAGAGGTTTGTTTGCTGGGTGGAAAGCATGAATATGAGAAATCAGGTGCAGTGCTTAAGCACCATGTATCTACTCAGGTCTTGCTTTGGTTTGACACCACCTCTGCTTTTGCTGTCTAAACCTCTGACTTCCCACATGCACATCTCTCTGTTTTGTTTTCAGCTGAGATGAACAACAGCAAATGGTCATAAACCAGCAAGATGGGAGGGGAGAAGGAGAGAGGGCATGCATACTCATGGGTGGTGAAACAGTGTTAGCACGAAGGAGAGTGCAAAAGGCACCACTGCAGACCTGGTAGAGGGAAATCATATTCTGGGACCTGTTTAGTCTTAGAGAGTTGTTTTTAGCATCGGTGCCATTATTAGCCCCACATCTCCCATAAACAGAGAAATAATGTGGAGCAAGATGTTAGCAGATCACCCTTGGGGATGGGGGAGTGGGAAATGCAGCAGGACAAATGACAATCGTCCTCACACAAACAGGTGAGTCATCCATACAGCAAGTGCAACACAGACACAGAATCAGTGAGGGAGCCATTTGATCTCTTATTAAAGTAACATTCAGACAAACTGTATGAAGCTGTATTTCAAAATGTAACTTAAGTGGCACCAGACTTTGGGCAGTCAAAATATGTACTGTTCAAGCAATGTGGGTAGTGTGTTCACAGGGCCCAGTGCTTGCTGCACAGCTCTCTTTTGGGATGTGCATATTTTGTGACCCTATTTGAGGCACCTGTTTTTGAAAATGTAGCCCCAGGGCTTTATTTTATAGCTGCCTTCAGTGATAAACACTACCTTCAACCAGCTGAAGAATGCAGCTACAAGCGTGGCCAGCTGCGAGCAGAGCAATAGCTCATGAAGTCTTTCATACTTCACAAAAAGATATCAACCCCATCATCTCTGTTGGTATCAAAAAAACCCAAGGCAGGGGAAGGTGGAGTCCCAGAGGTTGTGCAATAAATCAATGGTGTAGTGTGGCACCTTGGCTGCAGACATTTGGTACACCACTGATGTGTTTGCAGAAAAGGTCTCAGAAGCCACCAATAGGGCTGGATATTTCACTGGGCATCTATTGTGGTTTAAACCCCAGCCAGTAAATAAGCACCACATAGCTGCTCACTCACACACCCCCCCCTCTGTGGGATAGGGGGAAGAGAATTGGAAGGGTAAAGGTGAGAAAACTTGTGGGTTGAGATAAGAAGAGTTTAATAACTGAAATGAAAAACAATTATAATTATTATGATAATGATGAATTGTAATGAAAAGGAAAATAACAAAGAGAGAGAAATAAAACCCAAGACAGACAAGAGATGTAAATGAAAACAGTTGCTCACCACTAACCGACTGATGCCCAGCCAGTCCCTGAGCAGCAGCCCCACCACCAATCTTCCCCCTGGTGTTATTGCCGAGCATGACATCGTATGGTCTGGATCCCCCTTTGGTCGGTTGGGGTCAACTCCCTGTGCACCCCCAGCCGACTTGCTTGTGGGGAGGTATGAGGAGCAGAAAAGGCCTTGATTCTGTGTGAGCACTGCTCAGCAATAACTAAAACATCCCTGTATTATCAACAGTTTCCAGAACAAATCCAAAACACAGCACTATACTAACTAGTGTGAAAAAAATTAACTCTACCCCAGCCAAAACCAGAACAGCAGCAAAACAAGTACAGGGATTTTTCCTAAACTATCCCATTAGGAGGGCTTGAGTTCATTTATAATACAGTTCCTCACCGTCCCTGCAGATGAGGTTTCATCCACCGAATTGCACCAGCCTAGCCAAGCTGCTGGGGCCTTTCTTTAAGTGACCTAACTCTCTCAAGGAGGGAGCAGAACTGGAGCTGCACCCAGGCGGGCAGCACTGCTGCCCTCCAGCTCCCTGCCCCGGGATACATCTGGTGTCCCCTTAGCCCAGCAAGACACATGTGCAATGGGAAACTGCCTGGGTTTGGGGTTAATAGGAGGAACATTGTTTTAAAGGACTTCTTTAAATTATTAAACTGAGTCATATAGTAAACTTTGTGCATATGCACACATACAACAAAGCTTTAGAAGTCTTTGGAGGATTCAAAAGAGGTTTAAGGGCTGAAGTATTGACTTGGTTGCCTAAAGACACAGACAAGTCAGCACCTAAAAACGTAGATTATGATCTAGTAGGCTTCTGAAAAACTCAGTAGGTGCTTAGCTGCAATGTGGGCCTGAATCAGTTAGCAAACCCAGCCCTTGGTCAGCATTGCTAATATACACTTAGCCAATATAACATGCCTGAAGAAACATTTTCTCCATGTTATACTCAGTAAAATTTTATAATGTCAGTATAGCTCCTTCAAAGAGATCTTTTAAGCACACAGGTAGCATGGAAGCAGAAAACATATCTGTTATTGCAGAAGCTAAAAATGACAGATTCTTGTTAGTGGTCCTCTGCTGTGAAAAGGAACCGCAGCTGGGGCTGACAGATTTTTCTTCTCTGAATCATTCGTGGGTCAGGTTTGCTGAGATCCCAAATCAGAGAAGCAGAAACTCAGTCTGCTGTGAGGTTCTTCTGTTTTCTTTGATTTTGCTTCACTCACACAACCTTTCACAATCAAAACTTCAGCTCCTGCTCTGCAATGCTCTGAAAAACTGGCCTGGAATAAAGGCAACAAGAAACAAGCGTTTCTTGTGAGTAAGCTCTATCCACTTTGGCAATGGGGATGGAAAGTATGCTTATTATGGTTTCAGTGTAGTCTAAACTGAATACTAATTTCACAGACCAGTTATTACAGTAGATTTGTAAATGCAGTGGAAGAAGATGTTTTGAATGAGTGCCTTATGGTATTCATGCTCTCAATAGGGCTTTCCCCTTCTGTTTCCAAAGAAAGCTCTCAGGATAGGTTAGGGTCTGGGCATGTTGGGGTTCAACCTTCATCCCTTCTCACAGAGGTTGGCACCAGGCTTGTAACAAGCCATGTTGCACAGGTGAAACAAATTATAAACATCTTCGATGATCATTGATGGGACCACAGCTGTCCAGCCTCACTCCAGCAGGACATGGCTGAAGGAAAAAAGACCTCTGAGGCAGCAGGACAAGGCTTAGACTTCCCACTGCAGAGTGGACTGTATCGTGTGGCTCAGGGGTGACAAGCAGCATGTCCCTGAGGGAGAGCTTACACTACCATGTGCCAACATTGCAACCCATCCTCCTCCTGCCCAGGGTGGAGGGGACCTATGGAGCCTAGAGGCACCTGCAGACTCAGGGGAGTGGTGAGGAACATGAGGACACCAAAGACCATGTCCCCTCATCTGGGCCAGGAAGGATGAATGGTCAGGAGGGCCAGTAGCAGGGAGGACCAGCCAAATAAGTTAAAAACACATGCTCTCCCCACTCTGACTCTTGTTTCCTGGAAGAAGTTTTATTGCCACTGAAATGCTTCATGTTCTGTGAAGCCTTTGCCAGCTGGAATCGTCTCTTTGCACCTGTCTTTTTGTTTACACAAATCCTTTCTCTAATAGAGCTAATCACTTTGCTTTGATAAATCTGCCAGGCCCCCGATATGAGCTCCCTCGGCACTAAACAAACAGACCATTGTCTCGCCAGGGCCAGCCAGCCTGTTAATGGTTAAACTGGGAGCGGGTGGGATAGGGGGAAAGAGGCATTGGCCACAGGCGGGCTTTTTTTCTTTTTTTTAACCCCAACCCTCAAATCTGCAGGTTTCCCTGTCCTTTGCTGGGGCTTGCAGCTCTGCATGAGTTCCTGCTGCCAGCTGGGGGTCCCAAGTGTGGTCTCTAACTGCTTAGGGATGTGCAATTCATTGGGAGCACCTAGCGCCAGGCTCTGAGGTAGGATGGCCATCCATGAAAGAGGAGTGATGGGGTGGGGAGAAGTGCTTTAGGATGTATAGAGGAGGACACTAGGCAGGAGACAAAGTTAAGATAGACTGAGGACCAGGCGAAGAAAGTGAGGTCTAAGTGTGTCCCAGGTAAGGAGGGGTGACTGTCAAGAGGAGAATGTTGGATGCAGAAAACTGAAAGCTTGGGCATAAAATAACAAAACCTAGTTTTGAAGCAAGGGACAGGATACATTTGGCTTCAGCAGTGCTTCTCTACAGCAGCACTTTCCTTCACCAGCTCTCCTGAAGCTTTGTAGACGTGATCGTCGCAGAAACCTCCAGCTAAGGCAACACCAGCAGAGCATCGCTTTGATCCCAGTGCTCTGCTGCACCGACATAATCCTAGTTTAAGGTGGGTGATGCCACCGCAAATACAATTTTGCTGCAGATTTTCCTTCCCTGAGGATGCACTACAAGAAATGCTCCACATGACAGGGCCCTGGCTGGTCATTTCT
Source organism: Nestor notabilis (assembly GCF_000696875.1). Lineage (NCBI taxonomy): Eukaryota > Metazoa > Chordata > Aves > Psittaciformes > Psittacidae > Nestor > Nestor notabilis. The sequence goes on from NW_009937679.1 coordinate 7,180, forward strand.
CGGCTTGTGCTGCCAAACCAGTCTTTTTGGACAGTTAGCCAACCAACTACCCAGACTCCCTGCGTGCATAAGATGAGCAAATGCAGCAGTTTTGATATGCTGCTTCATGGCAACTGAGCAATGCCTACAAAATTTGGTCTTGCAGTCCAGCTCCAAGGCAGAGCAGCAAACAAGCACTAGCCACCAACCCTTGCTGGTATTAGCTGCATCTGTAGGAAGATCTTTGAATATAACAACCAGGAAAGCTCTTTAGCAAGTTGTAATCAGCCCCGTGGTATTCACATGAAACCAATATACCCTTTACACCAGCTAACAAATCCATCAGCACCCGTAGATTATTTCTTGATTGCTTTGCTTGGGCCTGCTGTGTGCCTCAGGCAAGTGTTATTTGTTTGAGGAGAGAGACAGGAGGTGCCCTGGAGGCAGCTCTAGCAGCCTTAGCTACACTCCAAGCACCGGACAAGGATTCAGCCTCTGTCCCATCTGTATCCTATCCAGCCCACTCGCAGCCCCACTGCCATCACATAAGCCTGTGTGCCTTGATGTCCTTCATGGCTAAGAGGGAAGAAGCAGCTCCCAGGTTATTGTTGCTTGAAGATGCCGTGTATAACCGGTGCCCTTAGGGTCTCAACCTAAATACATCAGTACTTTAGGTCCTCGGAGCCACGTTCATGAGAGGCAGAGAGCTCTTCAGCCAAGGCTAGGGCAGGTTTCAGGCTGGAAAGGGGAAGGGAATTGACACCAGAGTTGTCACAGCATCATCTGTCCCTGAGCCCCTGCAAGCACTGGTGCCGATCACTGGAGGTGCCATGCACTTGAGACCCAGAGAGAAACTCCCCGCCAGGAGGGGTGAGGTGGATTGCCAAACCGTATGATTAGGGACTTGTTCATGCACAGCCTAATCCTTCACCACTGCTTGTGTGGGTGCAGGAACCTTCCAGCTCCTTAATACCCACCCCCAGAACAGGACAAAACTTGCACCTGAGGAACCTGGCGATGCAGCAGAGCTGCGAGGTCAGAAGCCTGGCAGCACCCAGCAAGGGATTACACATGGTACACAGAGAGAAAACAATAGCAGGAACCGAGTGATACAAGACGCTAGGAGGTTTAAACCACCAAAAGCTTTAGAAAGCATGCAGGTTCTTCCTCATCCATCACTCAGGAATGAAACAGTAGGGGGAAGGTGGAGCAGATGCAGGACTGGCTCCCGGAGGGTTTGGGTGCAAGGGCTGGCTTTGTCACAGCACCAATGGACTCGCTCCACACCCTGCACCCAGGATCGCATCCCCTCCTGCCTCCGCAGGCACGCAGCACCCACCCCGACACAGCCCCAGCCGGCACGGCTCCCTGGCTGAGCGGAGCACAGGCACACGGCCGCACACGCGGCAAGAGTAGTTCTTTTTCTTCTCCTTCCCCAAACAATTAATGTCAATACGGAGAGGCAGGTGCTCCTGGCGCGATGCCCTCTGTTTTGTTTACAGAACACTCCTTGAAGATTATTTGTGTTGAGATCTTTCAGCTTTTTTCTCTCTCCCTCTTCTTTTTCTCCTCCCGTTTCCCTCCCCCTATCTTGTTCGCATTCTTCCAGCCAGTTTTCGTGCCCCGCGGGCCCTGGGCGACAAGCCTGGCTGCAGCCTGCAGAGCGGTGGGGAACCCTGGCAGGGCTCGGCCCCTCGCTCTGCCCCAGCCTGGGGGAAAGAGGAGAGGGCGTTCCGGCAGCGTCCCCCTGTTTCTTTGTGGCTGCCGGGAGCGGAGCAAAGGGGCCATTGTCCAAGGGCTGCTGCTGACCCCACTATTTCCATCTGAAAAGCTTCTTGTGAAAGGGGCAGCTCCACATCCCCTCCATCCCCTCTGCTTCGCTGCAGACCCCCTCCTTGCCCGCTGGACCCCTTCCATCCTTCTCTCCTTCCCTGTGTGCTCAGACAGCCTGCACCCTCCTCATCCCTCCTGCCTGTGTTCTGCTCCTCTTCCTCCAGCCTCACCCTGCACGAGCATCCCCTTCCTCTCCCCCTCCTCCTCCAGCTCAGGGAGGACCAGCACAGCTTGTCCCCAGTGAAAGAGAGGAGAAGGAGGTAAGAACAAGTCAGGCAGCTCCAACCAAAGCCTTTGGGGGGGTGCAAGTTGCTCGTCTTGCCCTGGAGCATGAAAAATCCCAGCTGTGGCTCTGCAGAGCCTTTCATTTGCCTTTGTTACCCATCTGGGCCATAGAAATCTTTCAGCAATGTTTATAAAGGGATAGCACGGGGTCAATGGAATAAACACAGCCTCCTTTCTTCAAACCCTCTTAAAAAGCATGTCTTTTTAACGGTAAAACGCATGAAAAAACAGGTAGCTCGCTGTACCACCTTCCTGAGGGGTAAGTATAGCAAAACCAGGGATTAAAAAAACCAAAACAAAACCAAAAAATCACCCAAGTTCCTGCATTAAAAGCCTTTATTGCCTTTCAAATCTATTCACTTGGGTGCACATTTCTACTTATAACTCCCGCCAGGTGAATGGGGGAAAAGCTTTGGGAACATCCTTCACTCCTATCTGTTGCTGCCTCATCCTTGCCTGGAGTCCTGCTCGGGGGCCACAGAGCCACTGTCACAGGCCTGTGGCATTTTGGAGTGAGTCACCCAGGTGACACAGATTATAGGGAGCTTTATGGTCGTCTCCTCACCGTTTCAAAACAGAAAGCGGCCGAAACAGGTTTCAGGCAGTGTTCGAAGGTTGCAAAAGTCTGAAACAAAAGGAAACAGTGTGCTCATTTTTGTTTAAACAAGGAAAGAAGTTGGTGGCGCTGAAATCTGTCATAAAAATTCACATTGACTTCACCTCCACCAAAATTTTGACCCACAGGCTGGGGATGGCTCTGCTCAGCAGCAGCCCGTGCTCCTCCTTGCAGTGCAGAGGGGGGCTTCCAGCAGCTCCCCATCTGAAGGAGTCCATCACAAAATGCCAAGAGAGCATCCCTATTACCCCCTCAGAGAGAGAAGGTGACCTTAAATGGCATCTGCATCCACTCAGCTCCTCCTTCAGGCTCCCAAGCAGCGGTCACTGGGCTGAACTCTGTTGCACCCAGTCACTGAGTTCTGGTAAACAATGAAGGATGCTCTGGATAAACTGTTGCTGCAGTATACTCATCCAAATATTTCTCTGCCTGTAAAATAACCAAACAAACAACCATTTAAATTGATTGGTAGGAAAAAATGGCACATTGCAGAATAAACTCCCCAGGCATTAAGAAACCACATGGAGGAACTGCCCAGAACAAAATGAAGCATGCAAGCTTTTATGCTTTCCAATGTATAGCCACCACGTTAGTGGGACATCTGGATGTAGTGGCAGTGAAGAAGAGATTTACACAGACTGGTGTGATATTTCCAGCTGAGTCTTTAGCAAGAGAGATGTTTAAATCTTCATCTCAGAATGACAAGCCCAATGACTTGCTGTCACTTCCTTATGGTCATGTCGCCATCTCTGTTGCTGCTGTTGGTCGTAGCCCAGCAGCAAGCACTTCCACTGGTGAAAATAGGTCCAGCTATGTCGGGTTTGGTAGTGCTTTGTCCCATTTAGCCTTCTGAACTGGGTTCAACATCTCTGGCAGGTTTATCATGGCAGAAATACTCCAGCCGGCCAGGCAGTGAGGGCAAATGCCACACAAGCCCCTGGACAGTAGCCCAGCAGCTAAGGCAGCCAGGAGCATGCTGCCCAGCAACCTAGAAGTGGCTCCCCCACTTCTGCCAGGGTCCCCACTGCGCTCA
>NW_009937679.1:10956-25273 GCF_000696875.1 Nestor notabilis
AGCCACCAGCAGCACCTGGAGCCCTGGTTCCCTCCTGCCAACACCAGGCAGCACCTGTACCTGCAATTCCATGGGTCAAATTGTTTCCTTTGTTTTTAGCTCTAAGTTTCTTTTCTTACTCATCCTGGAGCACCTTGGGCTGTGCCTTCGTGGGGGATAACTGCACAGCTTAGATGCTCAAAGTCACCCTGTTCAAGGTAGTGCAAAGCCCTGGTAGCAGTGTGCTGCTTGCCAGGTTGTGTTGCTCACACGAAGCACACAGTGCTTCCCCTCATCACCACCAGATTCACCCCAGCAAAAGCAGCACTGCTATACCACACTGTGCAAAGTGCATGCCAGAGCCAGTGGTGCCTGCCCATCATTTATGTAACCTTACTCTTGCAATCCTCACTCTCTTTTTTCAGAGAGCTGAGTTTCGATACATGCTGGTTGCAATGCAGAAATATTTCTTGCTGAGCAGGTAGGTTCAGACCAAGATGTTGGTCTTCATTGATGAAGGCAGCTATAGCACCTTGAAGAGAGGCCAACAAGACATGCAGCTACCATGTTGCAGCTTCCACCTCCTCAGCTGGTCACAGCCATGCCAGCCCTGATAGTGCTGCCCGTGCAAACACATCAAGGGAAATGAGACTCAGCCTCGTCCATACCCTTGTGTGACAGTGCCTACAACACAGGGTCTTCTTTGACTGTCAGTGCCAGGGAAAGTGCATTGCATTACATACAAATAGTGCTTGCATCCATTGCTTGCTCTTTTGCATGGGTCTCAGTGGTAGATATTTTTAGGAAGAGAAGCTGTTGATGTTGCAAGGTTTTTCAGGGAGCTCCCTTCACCTTCAGCAGTATCATAGCACTCGTCCAGGCTGCACCCCACACGCTTTAACCTTGGGGCTGATCAGTGGGGCAAGTTAGATCTATGCTTTCAAGTAGCCATAAGGCAATTTCCTTCTTCAGGCATCTCCATGCCAGCACCAGGACAGGGCAAGAGAGGTTCCCATTACAAGGTTCTCCACAACCATGCAAGCAACTGAAGTGTTTCAATAGTGGCTTCCTTTTGAAACCAGAATAAAAGCCAGAGAGCAGTTTGAGCTAATCCTTCCCTCGGCGCATATGTTGTTTGTGTACATGCACAGCTGGCTGACTTTCCACGTGTGCACAGGGGAATGTTAACCCCCCCCCCCCAAAAAAAAAAGAAGAAAGCAAGGCAGAAAACCAATCCCCCAAGGAGTGATGGAAATCAGTGGATGGGTTTTAGCTGTGCATTCTTTTTACCCAAGAAAGGCGGCTTTGCAAAGGACTTTCTAACTCATCGTCTGGCCCAAGACTTCCTTGTAAAAGGCTGTTGGGCTTGTTGCAACATATTCCAGGTGTGTAAGTGATGCCCTGCCTTGCGCCTTTCACAGCACAGAGCCCGGGGCCTCGAACAGAGCAGGGAGGAGGAGGGAGGGAGAGGTGCGTGTGTTCAAATTAAATGAAGCAGAAAGAGAAAGCTGGAACCCGCAGCGCCTGGGGCACCACTAATTGAACAGGTTGGACCTGATAGCCGTGCAAAGGAGGCAGCAGGAGGGATCTTCCAGCTTCTGGCTGGTGGTGTGGAGCCGGGCATGGTTCAAGAAGCCACGCTTGAGAAGCTGAGGTGGTGGGAGACAGGGAACGAGGTGAGGAGCCAGCCCGTTTGTTTATTTGGGGCTGGAGGAGGGAGACTTCAAAAGAAAAAAACAAACTATTCATTAGCATGACAAAGGGAGGCAAATGAGAGAGAGGGCAAGCAGGCTCTTACTCTGCTTCCTCCTGAGGTCTCTAGCTATTACCCAGGACTTGGTGGGTACCCCGCCTTGCTGGGATCAGATCTGTCCCACCAGGGTATCTGGGGATGCAGAGATGTGTGGCGAATGAACAGGGAGCCACTTGGCAGTCCAGCGGTCTGAGGATCTGGGGGCTCCTCCCTGGCCTCATCCTCCACACATCCCAGCTAACGCTACCTGCAGAATCCACTCCCCTTCCTGTGACAGCAGTGCCCCAACTGCAAGGATGTCATCCATAACCAGGGGCACAGGGACAGCTGTATTCTCCTTTGAAGCCTTAAATTAAACTAAAAACCACCAAAACCCAGGAAAATTCTTGTTTTCAGGCTCATTTTCTAGACAGCTGCCTGAGATTTGCCAGCTATTCATTCTGGATGGACTGAAGGTACAGACTGATAACATTTTCCTCCCAACTTTGATTTGAAGAGGCAGCCAAAGAGAGTGGGGAGACCCTGTGGGACAGAGAGGTCCTGGAGCATGAGAGCTTGCCCTGGAAGATAGGAAAAGGTGGGGAGGGCAGTGGCAGCAGGACTTGCAAGTGCCTGCAGAGCTTCAGTGCTGAGAGCAGCCAGTGCCCTCCACATCCCTCTGCTGTCCTGGGCACACCATGAAGGCTGTTGCCTGGTTTTTAAATAGTGTCAGCTCACTGCAAAGTGGGATGACAGGAGGAGAGGTGGTCAGAAATGCAGGAGCTTTGCAATTCAGCAGCAATTCTCCACCGCTGCTCAAAGGTGCCAGGCAAGGGCTTGCCTGCCTTTGCAGCTGTGACGGATAGTGGCTGGAGGAAATATCCCTGTTTAAGTAGTGATGCCCAGGAAATTAGAAAGCTGCAGGAGCTCTGGCTTTTGCCATCTCCCAAACTCTGCGATTGCTATTTCAATCCCCAGAGGCTGCAGGAGTTGTCATTGCCACTGTCCAGGGCTACAAGCCACAGGCTGGGGGGCTTCCCCCGCTCATCCCCTGGCTACCTCCTGCCCTGCACAAGAGCCACATTGCCACTCCCACCTGCAAGGTGCTCCCTGTCACCCTGTCCTGCATGGGAACCAGTGGTGATGGGGGGCTGCAGAGGACCATGCCCACACTGCTGTTATGCCCTTGCATCCACTTCCACTTTATGCTCTTGTCTCAGCCCTGTTTGGAAAGAGAAAAGGCTCCCTTGGTGGGAGAGAAATGGCTCCTAACTGCAATGCTTGCAGGGCCTACAAGATTGTGCCTCTTTGGGGTTTTTTTGTTCGTTTTTTTTCCCTGCTGCTCCCTCTCTATGGCCTCTGCATCACAACCCAGTGAAAAATATCCAGAAGGGAGAAAACATTGCATTGAGGAGACTAACCCTTTGCTACTAACAACTCTGGCAAAAATATGTGATGAAGTCCTTTCTGGACTTGATTCCAAGCTGCTTCATGAGCTCTGCAGGTCTCCTCACTCTGGGTCCCTATTGGTGGCCCCATGGCAGAAGGGGTCCAGCATGGTCCTCAGGACAAAATCTACTGACACACCTCTGTCCCTGCTGCCTGCAACAGGGCAGTCAGATGCACCCCAAGGTGCAAAAAATTGTTTTGTTGGGACTTGGGCTGAAAATCCAGGATGAGCTTGTGGAGTCTTTGTGGGTGATGTTTTCAGGGCAGGGACTCTGCCCACCTGGGTGCTTGCTCACTGGACAGTATAGTGACTCCACACTGCTAATTCAGACCTGTAGGCATTACTGCAATATAAATTGTGAATAGTCATAATAATAATTAATAAACATGCTGAAACAAAACTGTTCTCTTTGTTTAATTAGCATTGGACTTCAGCAGCTTTATCTTGAGGTGAGTGGCTACTTGGTTGGTGCTCTGCCTTCACACCATGCCTTGCCCTTTGTGGCTTGGGCAGGCAAGTCTTTGCTGTACAAATTGGAAGGTCTATTTTTCACTCAAGCTCCTACTGAATGACTTTGAACCAACGTCTTGTAGACTGTCTCTCACCTGAGACAAAGGCTACAGCAAGAGAAATAGCAGCTTTAGAAGCCCAGTAGCCATCTTCACCTTGCTGCGAAAAGAGACTGAACACATCCAGGAACAAGCATTAAGAACCAAAGGAAAATAAGAAGTGGAAAGCTTTTGGGTGAGCCATCTTAGACAGAGGCTCATGCATGGCTTGAAGTGAGAAACTGGCAGTCCCCTGGAGCAAGGAACACATGTTTGTATACTGTACATGATTCCCCTAAGAAGCACAGAGCTGCAGGGAGGCATTGCAGGTTCAGGAGCAGGGGGGTTACCGGGGGGCTGTAGAACCTCCTTAGTATAAGCCAGGCCCTGGCTGGTGACATCCAGAAAACCTTCGAACATAGCTGGGGAGCTACAAGCATTGGGTATTGAGTCCTCACCCTGAGGTGACAGCCAGGTCTCTGAGGAGCGCTGAGCAGCACTTGGGTGAAGTCTCTGGAGCAGGAAACCTGCCACCCAGCCATCCCATGCAAACGTATTCCTGGCCGGAGACATGGTGCTGGCTGCACTGAACACCAAGCTGAGGCAGCTGGAAGCAGGCAGCAAGTTCCAGCCTTGCTCATGGCTCCCTCCCACCCCACTTATCGAGGGGGCTAAAGGCTCAGCCCTTGACCCCTCACAAGCAGATGAGGCAGAAAGGCATCCTGAGGGCTCATGCAGCCCCGGTGGGAGCAGGGTGAGTGTTCTCTGCCCCACACTTCAGTCTCTGCTGCTTTGAAGAAGCGCATCTGTAATCTTTACGAGGCCTTGGAGATAGGAGCACTCTGGCTACATGCTAAACCGCACCAGCCATCTGCTCCACTCTCCCTTTGCCTTCCCCCAAAATCTCTCCCTGCTGACCCAATCTGAGCCACAGCTATTGCCATCACAGTGAAGATTTATAGGGCTGTACCTGTCAACAGCGAGCCAGGTAAATTCAAGGTCCTGGGCTCCTTTCTAAGGCAATTGGGAAGGAGGTAACGGAGGGGTGTCTGTGCCAGGAGCGCAACCATCATCCACAGCTGAAAGGGTGGCAGGAAAAATAGACAAGCAAGGCCAGTGCCTTGGTGTCTCCTGCTTGGCCTTAATCTGCCATCACCCTAATGCTTTGCACCTTCAAGAAATGCCCTGCTCTGCTGTGAGGCTTATTGGGGAAGTATGGATCAGGGAGGCCATCAGAGCTGGTGCCAGGGTCCAGGAGAGCACCTAATTCCCAGGGTCTTGTTGCTGCCTGTTCAAAAAGGGTATAAAATGTTCACAGCATGCATTGCAGAGGGCAAAATGGGGAATACAAGGTAAAGTAGAGGGCTCTTGACCCCTGAGCTGCCCGGCTGCGTTGGGCTCCTCATCCAAGCTGGGCACTGTGGTCGTCCCAGAGGCATTTCTCAGCAGAGCTCACCCTGGGCAGCATGAAGGGTTTGGGCTTGCCAAAACAGGGCCGAGCCGGGGGTACTGTGGACCAGTGTGGTACAGGCAAGCTCCACTGGTCCGCTGGCCATGCCCCTCTGTTAAGATGCAGAAGATAGGGCTGCAGCTCACCCAGCTGCCTAAATACACTGGGGATGCAGACATACATGCAGGCTCTTGCAGGCTCAGGCTTCCTGATGGGGATCTGCTGTCCTTCTGTTTTTTTAATGAGAACTTCTTGTAATCACCCCTGTAAAATTCAGGGTGGGGAGCTGTTACTTATTAACGTCTGTTGTCTCCAGGGAAAGTGGAACTCCAGGGATCTGCTGGCAAAATCAGTCAAATGGGCTGCAGCATGGTACAGTATGGTAGAGAGTTACACACACTGCATGTGCATGTACCCACACACATGCACACATGCTCATCCTGCACCTGTCTGGTATGAGATGCCATCACAACCCACCTCTGCTGCCGTGTCCTTGGGTCTCTGTGGGTCCTCAAAGTTCTTTGCAGCAGCCTGAAAAGCAGTAATGATAGCAGAGGTGTAAAAGTCCTTTCTGGTGATTAATACGTCATGTGTACAAAGAAGGTCTGTGGTGAACAGAGGCTGGAGCCAGGATTAATTGCATACCTTGAAGTGGAGAGATTTATGTAAGGAAGCAGACTTGGCGGGCTGCCCCACTCCGGGCTGTGTTTACCTGCCTGCACCTCCACACCTGTCATGCTGCAGCAGCAAAATACTATTTAATAACATTTGAAGGCAGATCTTAATAGCTGAGCACCCTCCCCACCTTGCCCCACCTCCCCGGGTGCTGTCGAGAAGCTCCACCTCACTTTTCCAGCCTCTTCAGTGGGCTCCTTGGGCAGGGAGTCAGCCCACTCCCCCCCCAGCACTCACCTGCGAAGAGCAGCCCCACAGCACTCTTCAAGCACCCACAATCCAGGGTGAGGAGGGATGGGGTGGAAGATGAAACAGGCTAATGCTGGAGGCTGACCCCTGAACTGGTGCTAACTCAAGTTGCTTCCCCAAAAATCCACAAGCAAAGTGAGCTTTCCTCCTCCTGAACTTGAAAACACCAACTGGACACACAAACATTTGCATGCACACAGGACTGCGTGTGTGGTTTATACACATATATATGTGAACAGCACCTTTCAAAGTGTTCATAATGTCCATTCAAATAAGAGACAAATGTTGGATAAAATCCCATTCAACAATGCTCAAGCATGAGGCTGTTTCTTGAAAGGGATTTGGCTATTGATTGCAGTTCGTTTGTAAATTTCCATATTTATCACCAAAGGGCAAGACCAGAAAGTGCCCCATGGGCTTTTCATGGGAGCACACATAGCTTTATTTCTTACCAACAAAGCCTCTTGGTGATTATAAGCAAATGAGGGAGCACTAAGGACTGTTGGAGGAGGGAAAGGGGAAGTGCATCCCACCTGGGGGAGCACAGTCTCTTCCGCCAGAGCCTCCCTACTGGGATTACAAGCCCTGGCTTGGTCTCTACTGAAGGTGCTGGCTGTTTCACATACTCCCCTGCTGCAGCAGTCAGTGTGTGACCCATCGGATGCTCATCCTGACCCAACGGTTTTGCCTGCCTGAGAGATGCCAACCCCAGCAAGGAGCCACCAGCACACAGGCAGGCAGGCCAGCAAGCCCTCTCACCCAGAGGAGTAAACTTTGGCCTTGAACACCTTCAAGTAGAAAATACCCTGCATTAGCACGCAGCATGGCAGCGAAATGCAGGGTGTTAAGTGCAGGTGTAGTTCAAACAGTCTTGTCGGCTTTTCCTCCTCAGCCTGCCGCAGCGTGCCAAACCGCAGTGCCTGGGAGCACGCTGCTGAAGTTGATCCCAGCTCAAGGCAGTGTCTCCATCTTAACCAGAAACCTGAAAAAAATCACAGGAGGCTTGTGTTCATATCAGTACAGTACTTTTGTACCGAAGGCACGCGAGGTGCACAGTGCCACATCAGGGCAAGCCACACTGATGTCTGCAAGGATGTCAGTCTAGGTTCAGCTGAGCAACCCCAAATAATAAGCATCTGGCACAGGCAGAAACGGGTGCACCTTCCCTTTCCACCCCCGTCCAGTGACAGGGATGAACAATCCCAGTTGAAGCAAATGAATTATATTGTAATACACTAAGAAAACATTGCCATCACTTCTTGAAAGCAAGGACTGTAGTTCATCTACGTTACTACAGCACTAGCAGAACCAGAGTTGCCTGGTGCTGCCCAGACAGAAGGCAAAATGGGGAGAGGTCAAATGAAACTCTGTCCCCTTGATAATTGCCCCACAGTTTTACACTTTCTTTTCTCGCAGAACGCAGGCAAGCTGATTCCTTTCAGCACCATCATTGCCACTAACCCCGACTGTCCCAGTCCTGGTTCCCTCCTGCATTATTGAAGGAAAACACTGGGATTTGGGGATTTTTTTACTGCTGCAGAACAAACTTCAAAGCAGCGATTGAGACCTTGCCATTTCAATATGAAAAGACCAGGAGACCTGTTCTCCAGGGCCCTGCATACATACGCATCCCGCCTCATTTCACTCAATAATCTCAGCAGGGGGCTCTGGAGAGGGGTGGCTGGCAGGAGCAGGGGGACAAGGTTCCCCAAGGTTAATCGCAAACTGCCCGCCGCATTCATCACAGCAGTGCCTGATTGATGGACACCATTAATCACTGCCCAGAGAGGCTGGAGGAAAGGCAGGAGCACTGGGGGGGCTGTGGGCGCAGGGAAAGGGTGCCAGGATGGGAGGACTGACACCCAGCCAGTGTGGGTTGGGAGACATGCAGCTGCACATCTGCTTGCCTACAGAAAATATATGTAATAGAGCTTCTTTAAAGGCAGAGAAATGTATCTGTCCCTTCGCTTGCTGTGTTGTATATACATGCCCTCCTGCAGTGCAAAGGGCAGAAGCAGAGGAAAACAGAAGGTCTCTCCAGCTCTTTGAAATTTCCCGTGGCTTTCAGTGGGGGATAGTATTTGGGATTCTAGCAAAGAGAAGGGCTCAAGGCGAGGTAGGGGTGGACTCGTCTCACAGCTGTAAGGCAGTTAATAGTTTCCATTTTCTTTATGGACTGAAATCCATCTAAGTTTTTATAGGAACAATGAAGGCAGTAAAGCCACCCAAGTGGGGTCAGATAAGGAGCTTGTGTAGGCAAGTGAATCCATTTAGAGACAGGATACCAGCATGTGCATTTTCTATCAATCCTGACAATTTAATACACTTTTCCTTTCACGCTGTTCTTATCTGATGCTCACATTTCTAGACAGGCTGAGCCTCTGCCTGTAGTAACGAAATCTTCATCAGTGTTAACTATCTGGCTTCAAATGATAGCAAGGCCCCAACAGGGCTGGGCACACTGCAATGGGACCTGCTGTGTTACAGAAGCATGCCATGCTTTCCACTGCAGAGGTATGGGCCATGCCCGCGCAGCTGTGCCAGAAGGCTTGGGATGATTTGCTTGTCCCACTGCCATTGCTTCTGACATGGGCTGCAGAACAGCCAATGTTGATCTGACATCTCTCACTTGTTCTCTTTATCCCACCTTCTGATGTTCCTTGCATTGGCCACAGGAGTTAGTGCCTCAAGAACATGTGCACACACCAGTCATTCTCCTAAGTCTCTTGTCCAAAGCAACAAGAAGGGAAGTGTGGTTTCTAATAAAAATATCCTGCAAGCTCACTTTTTAATTTTTTTCTCATTAAACAAGTGTGTGACAGTTTCAAGTTTTGCTCTTGCAATGTCAAAGGCAGCAGCATTTGAATTCCATATAACTGCTAGGACGGGAAAAACGTATTATCCAGCTTTTGCTAGATGCGTTTAGTGTCACTTAAATATGAAGACTTGATGGGCAGTGGATGAGACTGTGGGCTTCTTTAGTCTTATCTATGTATCAGATCAGGTATGGTCACCACCAGCAGTAAAGCATGGTCCATTTCTGATACTGCCTCAGCTAGTATAGGCATGATGCGAAGGCCACTGAAAGCTACAGCAATCTGGACTGCAGTGATGAATCCAGTTGGGATGAATAGGTGCTATTTCAGAGATGACTTCTTGAATGGGTGGAAGTGCTTCAGCCTCCATGAACACTCATGTATATAGGGCAAGAGGCAACTCCTCTACCTGTGACCACTTAAACATGGCTGACTGGCGCATCTACTCAACCACAGACCCACCTACAGCCATCAGGAGGGACAGGCATCACTCAGTGGCTGATCCCATGTCAAATAGTCATCCTACAGCAATCAGAATGAATTGCTCTTAGAAAATGCTTCTGTCTTCGTGGGCTATTAACATAGATGACTAGTCAAATGACTAACTTAAAGCAGACACCACAGTACTAGATGGCCGAAGGGAGATATTTGGGTTGGATTTTTATCCTCTCCCACTGCACCCAAGAATGCCTCTTTCACCACAGGCTGTTGACTTTCAAATGGAGTTTCTGCAACATCCACTGGCAGAGAAGAAATCATCATAAAACATTGTTTTCTTTGGGTTTTTTTGTTCTTTCTATAACTAAGGCTGTCAGGCTTGTGGACATGGTTATTATTTTAAGTATATACTATCTTGGATCCCCAGGTAGGGACTGTAATTCAGGAGTTATGCTGAATTAACTTACTCTACATTAGTTATCTCCTCCCAGAAGCACTTCTTCCTTTCTTTTTGCTCCTGGCCATGACTACATTTAGTTCTTTCACAAAGAGCATCTTTTAGTATAAGTTTTACCCTAGAGAGTTAATAATCAACAGCTACCTTACTTTAAGCCCCTATTTTAATCTGAATTATGTTCTCTGAGTAGACCAGCATTAAAGAGAAAAAAAGATAAGAGATATAAATCCCTGTTAAAGTGAGTGTCATTACCCAGTCACACTGTGTCTGGGCATTTCCATTGTGGTCCATAGGTCTTTTGGTGTCTGTGGAAAAGTTCTGCTCCATTGGGAACCTGCTTTTGCTCACCAGCTTGGGCAGCCTGGGTGAATCAACATTTTTTACCATCACAGTCATGCTATTTTACTCCTGCCTTACAAGATCTGCCCATTGAACTGCATCAACAGGGATGAAGATGGGCTGGGCATCTTGGAGTGTGCAGCTTCTTTGCGTGAAGGAAGGCATGGTCCTTGGGCCTGGAAACATCTCTAAGTCATGGTTGTTTTGCCATCCTCGGTGCATGTTTCAACGGCAACATTATTGTAAAACAGCTTTGTGTTTACCTTGTGTACAGAAAAGATAAAATCAGCATTTATATGCAAACATGAACCAACAAGGAATTTCAAAATCCTGCCATTTCACTCCTCTGAGAAGGAGAGCCAGGGTTATTGTGTAACCAGACACATCTGAAAGCTGGGGATTTTCTGGGTCTAAATTCAATTTAGATTATAAGAGGCTAATTTAGGATCTGACTGTATCACCTTGGGCAGCCAAAATAGGATCTGAAACACGTGGAGACAAGGTCTTTGGGGTGGAGAGCTCTCTGTTTCGGAGAACCTGGGGCACCACATGGATCTAAGCTCTCTCTGTACAAAGACAGTGAAGTAACATGGGACAGATGCTCAGCCAGGATGAGCCCCTCAAGCCCACTCTGATGTCCCCATCTGCCCTGGGAGATGAAGGCTGTTCATGCTCCCACCCCAGCCCTGCCTTTCCAAGGCAGCCAGCATGCACAGCTGGAGCAGAGCTTGGCAGAGGTGCGGCTGCTTGAATGTCAAGGCCTGAAAGCATCAAACATGCAAAATAAAGGATTTTATTGGGATTTCATAGCTGGAGTGCTGTATCATGCGTCCATGCATTTGTGATTGCTCGGGGACACTTGCCAGGCTGGGTGGGTGAAGGGGGAGAAGCTGGGAAATAGGGGGTTCACAGCAGAGAGCTGCTCATGGTTTTCTAAAAGAAAATAGCTACTGTGAAAAATTCAGGGCACAGGTTTATCCATCTCTTGGAAGTCTTGATGTCTTTTAAGTACCCTGGAGAAAAAGGCTGACTCCATTTAACACCAAGCTTTAGCCCTAGATATGCAGTCTCAGCAGTGGGGAGCATGGCCCTGCCACTGGCTGATCAGAGCCATGTGCCTCTTGCTCCTCCAGTGCAGCTACACCAGGCCCAGGACATAATCTCTAAATACCTTCACTGGTTTTAAAAATTATGTAATGAGAGCCCAATGAAGTAGATGCTTGCTTTCAAGGAGAATAATAACCCTATAGGAAACACTTGTGAACACAACCACCTTCCTCATCTCATCCAACACCATGCCACTGGCGCCAGCGGTGGGTTCACACAGGCAGAAGCTCCCATGAAGGAGCACAGCTCCAGCAGGTGACTTAGCTCTGCCAAAGCAAGCAGTGACTAATAAAGATTGATAAGCCATCAGGAACTGAAGGGAAACAAATGCAGGGGGGAGAAAAGCCAGGAGAGAGCTACCCACAGGCACAACAGGACAAGCTGTGGGTAGGCTCTTGCCGCACCCAGATCAGCATGGTTTTTTATTCCCCTAGCCAACATCTCCAGTGCAGGCTGTGGCTGGATAGTTGCTCCTCAAAGGCCCCTGTGCCCATGTCTGAGTGCCCTCAGCAATCCCAGCCTAAACCTGGCTCTTTCCCCTCCCATGGGGCTGGCTGCTATTGGCATTTATAAAGGGTGGAAAAGGGGACATACTGTCTTTTGGGGAAAATCTGCAAAACTTCTCTGCAACTCCACCTTGCTGCAGGATGCTGGGCAGATCGATCCACCCCTGGGCACACGCCACCCTGTAATAACTTCCCTATGCTCTATGCTCCTGGTGCTATACCTGCCTCGAAGGGGCTAGTGGGGATGTAAAAGAGAGCATCTGCCCAAGGAGCAGCAGTCTCCCTCCCATCTTCTACCCTCCTCTCACCCCGGGGTTTATTTGCTCAGGGGCATGGGGATAAATGGAGATAAGGAGGTAGAAAAGGTCTCCTGGGTGGTGGCCACAAAAGGGGACATTGTGCCTCCAGGGAGGGGGCGGAAAGTCCCGAGGAGCCGGGAGCACTTTGATGCAGTCTGCATGAAAGCGGGCAGAGGGGACGGGAGAGAGGAGGGGGAGCAAACAGGGGGAGGGGATGACACCAAAACCCAAAAGGCAACAAAACCTCTTCCAGCTGGGACACAAGTCAGGACGGTCCCTTTATTTAGATGGATAGAGCTGAGCACAATGTGGGGTGGCCGGGGGCCACCATGACCCTGTCCCCCACCAGCTCTTTCAAGACCTCCTTCCTCCCCTCCCTCCTCAGCCTCTCCCTTTACCCTGTTTTTTCCATTTTCTTTCTTTCTTTTGCTCCCCCCATTCCACCTCCCACTTCCAGGTTTCTCCAGTGGTGAAAGCACCAAGAAAGAAAGTGGGGTTATACATGATGTAAAGTTAATTTTAAATAGAGGTGAGGAGGGGAAGACCAAAGGCAGCTGTGGAGAAAAACTGGCTCAGGGAGCCTAAGAGGAGACCCCCTCCATACACACGAGCCATGACATCTCTGTTTCAGCATGTTTTTTTTGGTCCCCAGTGCAAGCTGAGCACTGCGAATATATGACAGGGATGAATCCTGGGCAGAGTGCTTGGGGCTGTTACACCATACAAACCCCTGACCTCTGAGATGCTCTAGGAGCATAAAGCTAGACCTTCAAGGCTATCCCCATGGCTGGAGGAGTTTGGGGACAAGCTGTCCCAGGCATCCACCTCTCTACAGATGCTCTTATGGAGTTTGCTGGGGGCAATTTCTTGCCATGGGGTGGCTGCAGCCTTGGGCATTGCCCCTCACATGCCTGGGCTCATTCCTGCCTTGAATCTCCTTGATGTTTTTAGCCCCTCAGTAAGGAAGGAGGTCCAAAGTCCTACTGCCTCAAGTCAAGACGTGAGGCATGGAAAGAAAACCTAAACTTCACCACACATGCTATTTCTCCCAACCTGCCGGCTTTCAGTTTGCCACCTGACTTTTTCGAACACTGAATTCCTAGCACTTCATTAAATAGAGGCAGAGGGAGGCCAGGATTTTGCTGGCAGCTCAGGTTGTCATCACTGTACTTTGATTCAGAGGTGCTTCAAAATTTCCAGAAAACTGAAATTTAAAGTAAGTTGACCCAAAGTGGAGTCTTTGCATCAGCAAATAGCCTGTTGCACATCTTGACCATCCAGAACCTTGGGGATTTCAATAAAATGGTTAACATTTTGGAATTACAAGACATTCCGTTAAACAGCTCCCAAAATGAATCATTTTGTAACCCAAATGCTGTACTTTTAAAATCTTTCTTAGTCACTGCATCTGCTTTTTTACTGAAGAAAAAAAGCTGTATGGAAAAAGCTATCAATTCAGACAATAAATTATCGGGGAAAGAAAGTAGCAACAAATTCTCCACTTAGTTTATTTTCAATAAATAACTTAATCAGCTCTGGCAAACTAATAGGTTCAGTAATGCTCAGCTAAAAACTTGGTTGGAAGTTCCTTACTTACTTTGTTGCCCACTAAAAAGCAATGTTTGGAGTGAAATTTTTTAACTCTCTAACAGAAGTCTCAACTTCTCTTATTAAAATAGAACAAAACAAATAAAAAATAAATTAACACAAGAAATTTACTTTGCACTTATCCTAATTCTTCTGGCTTATAGCAATTTGCTAGAAAAGAGCTATACAGCTGTTTAGCTTGTTTGTGTTCAAGCAGGCGTGTGTCACAACCTGCTGCCCGGCTATGCAGAAGCCCACTCTGGAGCCAGGGCTAATCCAGCTGTGCGGCATGGCTTCGTAGCAGGATGAAGTAGCTTATGCTGAGCTCCTTCAGTGTTGTGTAAAACTGTTCCTTGACATCTCTGCACCGAGTGCTCTCCTCAGTGGCTGAAGAGAGCAGCCGCACGACCTGGTTACTGTAACTTGTACAAGGGTGCAGTGATGATGCTACTTCACTGAGTCAAGGCTGACAGTGGTGAGAAGCTGGGATGGGAAGGAAGCAGCACAATGCAAGCGGCTGTTTGGTTCACTTGCAAGGAATAATCCCAGTCATGTCCCTGCAAATGTAGCAGAAGCAAACAACTTGCAGGCAGCCTGTCTTGCCTCCTGCCCCAGCCTGTGTTCCCAGCAGTCCAAGAAGCTCTCTTCCTCTGCTCCCTGCACAGCTCTCTGCTCTTTACCTGGC